>NW_026291810.1:0-198025 GCF_023091745.1 Budorcas taxicolor
TCCAGACTAAGCACAGCACGGAGAGCACCAGGCTCCCAGCGCCCCTGGCTGGGGTCTGCAGCCCCACACACCCGGATGCTGACTCCGTGAGCGCCCAGAAGGTGCCTGACCGTCGTCATTTCCCGAGTGCTCTCCTCCCCTGCAGAGACGTGTGCAGGAGGTTGGGGCTGCCCCTGCGTGTCTGGGCTCCCGCCCACAGCCCCAGCTCAGGGGAAGCAGCCCCTGAGCCAAGACCTGCAGGAGGCGCGGGGCGTCCCTGCCTGGAAGCCACGTGCACAGTTCGCGGGGACGCGAGCCTCCTTGGGAAGAGTCGAGGGAGCCAAGCCGCTTGCAGCTGCAATCCCTGCTTGGGCGGAGCCGAGTGCGCGTCCAGTACCGCAGAGCTCCAGCTCTTCTCAGAGGCCGGAACTAGTCAAGTGGCTTGCGCGAGGCAGCTCTGCCGTGGGCGAGAGTCGCCCAGGCTTGCCTCGCTGCTAGCCTTCCTGCCCAGGAAGGAGCAGGCTGTGCGATGCTGGGAGAGGCCACTGGCGCCTTCCTGGCCTCAGCTCCGCTCCTGCCTTGCCTTTGCAGCCAGGCCCCAGGCGTCCTTGGGGACGGCTTTGGGGTCGGTGGCTTGCACCCAGCCAGCGCTCCAGCTGTGAGGGCTCTATTAGAGGAAGGGGGAGGGCAAGTGCACGGCTCCTCCAGCGGTTTGCTTGGCCACCCCAGACTCAGCGCCGCACCGAGAGCACAAGGCTCCCAGGTCCCCTGGCTGTGGTCTGCAGCCCCACACACCCGGAGGCTGACTCCGTGGGCACCCGGAATTTGCCTGACAGACGTCATTTCCCTGGGGCTCTCCTCCCCAGCAGAGACGTGTGCAGGTGGTTGGGGCCTGCCCCTGCGTGTCTGGGCTCCCGCCCACAGCCCCAGCTCAGGGGAAGCAGCCCCTGAGCCGAGACCTGCAGGAAGCGCGGGGCGCCCCCGCCTGGAAGCCTAGTGCACAGCATGCGGGAAGCGAGCCTCCTCGGGGGAAGAGGAGGCAGCCCAGCTGCGTGCGGCTGCGATCACTTCTTGGCCGGAGCCCAGTGCGCCTCCAGGACGGCAGAGCTCCAGCTCTGCTCAGAGGCCAGATCTGGCAGAGTTGCTGGCGTGGGGCTGCTCTGCCCTGGGTGAGCCTTGCCAGACTTGCCTCGCGTCTAGGCTTCCTGACCAGGAAGGAGAAGGCTGCGCGAGACTGGGAGACGCTACTGGCGCCTTCCTGGCCTCGGCTCCACTCCTGCCTTGCCTTTGCACCTAGTCCCCAGGCATCCTTGCAGTGGCTTTAGAGGCCGGTGTGTTGCACACTGCCAAGGGCTCCAGCAGTGAGAGCTCTGTCATAGGGCAGGGAATGGCAACTGCAGGGCTCTTACAGCGGTTGCTCGGCCTTCCAGACTAAGCACAGCACGGAGAGCACCAGGCTCCCAGCGCCCCTGGCTGGGGTCTGCAGCCCCCACACACCCGGATGCTGACTCCGTGAGCGCCCAGAAGGTGCCTGACCGTCGTCATTTCCCGAGTGCTCTCCTCCCCTGCAGAGACGTGTGCAGGAGGTTGGGGCTGCCCCTGCGTGTCTGGGCTCCCGCCCACAGCCCCAGCTCAGGGGAAGCAGCCCCTGAGCCAAGACCTGCAGGAGGCGCGGGGCGTCCCTGCCTGGAAGCCACGTGCACAGTTCGCGGGGACGCGAGCCTCCTTGGGAAGAGTCGAGGGAGCCAAGCCGCTTGCAGCTGCAATCCCTGCTTGGGCGGAGCCGAGTGCGCGTCCAGTACCGCAGAGCTCCAGCTCTTCTCAGAGGCCGGAACTAGTCAAGTGGCTTGCGCGAGGCAGCTCTGCCGTGGGCGAGAGTCGCCCAGGCTTGCCTCGCTGCTAGCCTTCCTGCCCAGGAAGGAGCAGGCTGTGCGATGCTGGGAGAGGCCACTGGCGCCTTCCTGGCCTCAGCTCCGCTCCTGCCTTGCCTTTGCAGCCAGGCCCCAGGCGTCCTTGGGGACGGCTTTGGGGTCGGTGGCTTGCACCCAGCCAGCGCTCCAGCTGTGAGGGCTCTATTAGAGGAAGGGGAGGGCAAGTGCACGGCTCCTCCAGCGGTTGCTTGGCCACCCAGACTCAGCGCCGCACCGAGAGCACAAGGCTCCCAGGTCCCCTGGCTGTGGTCTGCAGCCCCACACACCCGGAGGCTGACTCCGTGGGCACCCGGAATTTGCCTGACAGACGTCATTTCCCTGGGGCTCTCTTCCCCAGCAGAGACGTGTGCAGGTGGTTGGGGCCTGCCCCTGCGTGTCTGGGCTCCCGCCCACAGCCCCAGCTCAGGGGAAGCAGCCCCTGAGCCGAGACCTGCAGGAAGCGCGGGGCGCCCCCGCCTGGAAGCCTAGTGCACAGCATGCGGGAAGCGAGCCTCCTCGGGGGAAGAGGAGGCAGCCCAGCTGCGTGCGGCTGCGATCACTTCTTGGCCGGAGCCCAGTGCGCCTCCAGGACGGCAGAGCTCCAGCTCTGCTCAGAGGCCAGATCTGGCAGAGTTGCTGGCGTGGGGCTGCTCTGCCCTGGGTGAGCCTTGCCAGACTTGCCTCGCGTCTAGGCTTCCTGACCAGGAAGGAGAAGGCTGCGCGAGACTGGGAGACGCTACTGGCGCCTTCCTGGCCTCGGCTCCACTCCTGCCTTGCCTTTGCACCTAGTCCCCAGGCATCCTTGCAGTGGCTTTAGAGGCCGGTGTGTTGCACACTGCCAAGGGCTCCAGCAGTGAGAGCTCTGTCATAGGGCAGGGAATGGCAACTGCAGGGCTCTTACAGCGGTTGCTCGGCCTTCCAGACTAAGCACAGCACGGAGAGCACCAGGCTCCCAGCGCCCCTGGCTGGGGTCTGCAGCCCCACACACCCGGATGCTGACTCCGTGAGCGCCCAGAAGGTGCCTGACCGTCGTCATTTCCCGAGTGCTCTCCTCCCCTGCAGAGACGTGTGCAGGAGGTTGGGGCTGCCCCTGCGTGTCTGGGCTCCCGCCCACAGCCCCAGCTCAGGGGAAGCAGCCCCTGAGCCAAGACCTGCAGGAGGCGCGGGGCGTCCCTGCCTGGAAGCCACGTGCAAGGTTCGCGGGGACGCGAGCCTCCTTGGGAAGAGTCGAGGGAGCCAAGCCGCTTGCAGCTGCAATCCCTGCTTGGGCGGAGCCGAGTGCGCGTCCAGTACCGCAGAGCTCCAGCTCTTCTCAGAGGCCGGATCTAGTCAAGTGGCTTGCGCGAGGCAGCTCTGCCGTGGGCGAGAGTCGCCCAGGCTTGCCTCGCTGCTAGCCTTCCTGCCCAGGAAGGAGCAGGCTGTGCGATGCTGGGAGAGGCCCCTGGCGCCTTCCTGGCCTCAGCTCCGCTCCTGCCTTGCCTTTGCAGCCAGGCCCCAGGCGTCCTTGGGGACGGCTTTGGGGTCGGTGGCTTGCACCCTGCCAGCGCTCCAGCTGTGAGGGCTCTATTAGAGGAAGGGGAGGGCAAGTGCAGGGCTCCTCCAGCGGTTGCTTGGCCGCCCAGACTCAGCGCCGCAGCGAGAGCACAAGGCTCCCAGGTCCCCTGGCTGTGGTCTGCAGCCCCACACACCCGGAGGCTGACTCCGTGGGCACCCGGAATTTGCCTGACAGACGTCATTTCCCTGGGGCTCTCCTCCCCAGCAGAGACGTGTGCAGGTGGTTGGGGCCTGCCCCTGCGTGTCTGGGCTCCCGCCCACAGCCCCAGCTCAGGGGAAGCAGCCCCTGAGCCGAGACCTGCAGGAAGCGCGGGGCGCCCCCGCCTGGAAGCCTAGTGCACAGCATGCGGGAAGCGAGCCTCCTCGGGGGAAGAGGAGGCAGCCCAGCTGCGTGCGGCTGCGATCACTTCTTGGCCGGAGCCCAGTGCGCCTCCAGGACGGCAGAGCTCCAGCTCTGCTCAGAGGCCAGATCTGGCAGAGTTGCTGGCGTGGGGCTGCTCTGCCCTGGGTGAGCCTTGCCAGACTTGCCTCGCGTCTAGGCTTCCTGACCAGGAAGGAGAAGGCTGCGCGAGACTGGGAGACGCTACTGGCGCCTTCCTGGCCTCGGCTCCACTCCTGCCTTGCCTTTGCACCTAGTCCCCAGGCATCCTTGCAGTGGCTTTAGAGGCCGGTGTGTTGCACACTGCCAAGGGCTCCAGCAGTGAGAGCTCTGTCATAGGGCAGGGAATGGCAACTGCAGGGCTCTTACAGCGGTTGCTCGGCCTTCCAGACTAAGCACAGCACGGAGAGCACCAGGCTCCCAGCGCCCCTGGCTGGGGTCTGCAGCCCCACACACCCGGATGCTGACTCCGTGAGCGCCCAGAAGGTGCCTGACCGTCGTCATTTCCCGAGTGCTCTCCTCCCCTGCAGAGACGTGTGCAGGAGGTTGGGGCTGCCCCTGCGTGTCTGGGCTCCCGCCCACAGCCCCAGCTCAGGGGAAGCAGCCCCTGAGCCAAGACCTGCAGGAGGCGCGGGGCGTCCCTGCCTGGAAGCCACGTGCACAGTTCGCGGGGACGCGAGCCTCCTTGGGAAGAGTCGAGGGAGCCAAGCCGCTTGCAGCTGCAATCCCTGCTTGGGCGGAGCCGAGTGCGCGTCCAGTACCGCAGAGCTCCAGCTCTTCTCAGAGGCCGGATCTAGTCAAGTGGCTTGCGCGAGGCAGCTCTGCCGTGGGCGAGAGTCGCCCAGGCTTGCCTCGCTGCTAGCCTTCCTGCCCAGGAAGGAGCAGGCTGTGCGATGCTGGGAGAGACCCCTGGCGCCTTCCTGGCCTCAGCTCCGCTCCTGCCTTGCCTTTGCAGCCAGGCCCCAGGCGTCCTTGGGGACGGCTTTGGGGTCGGTGGCTTGCACCCTGCCAGCGCTCCAGCTGTGAGGGCTCTATTAGAGGAAGGGGAGGGCAAGTGCAGGGCTCCTCCAGCGGTTGCTTGGCCGCCCAGACTCAGCGCCGCACCGAGAGCACAAGGCTCCCAGGTCCCCTGGCTGTGGTCTGCAGCCCCACACACCCGGAGGCTGACTCCGTGGGCACCCGGAATTTGCCTGACAGACGTCATTTCCCTGGGGCTCTCCTCCCCAGCAGAGACGTGTGCAGGTGGTTGGGGCCTGCCCCTGCGTGTCTGGGCTCCCGCCCACAGCCCCAGCTCAGGGGAAGCAGCCCCTGAGCCGAGACCTGCAGGAAGCGCGGGGCGCCCCCGCCTGGAAGCCTAGTGCACAGCATGCGGGAAGCGAGCCTCCTCGGGGGAAGAGGAGGCAGCCCAGCTGCGTGCGGCTGCGATCACTTCTTGGCCGGAGCCCAGTGCGCCTCCAGGACGGCAGAGCTCCAGCTCTGCTCAGAGGCCAGATCTGGCAGAGTTGCTGGCGTGGGGCTGCTCTGCCCTGGGTGAGCCTTGCCAGACTTGCCTCGCGTCTAGGCTTCCTGACCAGGAAGGAGAAGGCTGCGCGAGACTGGGAGACGCTACTGGCGCCTTCCTGGCCTCGGCTCCACTCCTGCCTTGCCTTTGCACCTAGTCCCCAGGCATCCTTGCAGTGGCTTTAGAGGCCGGTGTGTTGCACACTGCCAAGGGCTCCAGCAGTGAGAGCTCTGTCATAGGGCAGGGAATGGCAACTGCAGGGCTCTTACAGCGGTTGCTCGGCCTTCCAGACTAAGCACAGCACGGAGAGCACCAGGCTCCCAGCGCCCCTGGCTGGGGTCTGCAGCCCCACACACCCGGATGCTGACTCCGTGAGCGCCCAGAAGGTGCCTGACCGTCGTCATTTCCCGAGTGCTCTCCTCCCCTGCAGAGACGTGTGCAGGAGGTTGGGGCTGCCCCTGCGTGTCTGGGCTCCCGCCCACAGCCCCAGCTCAGGGGAAGCAGCCCCTGAGCCAAGACCTGCAGGAGGCGCGGGGCGTCCCTGCCTGGAAGCCACGTGCACAGTTCGCGGGGACGCGAGCCTCCTTGGGAAGAGTCGAGGGAGCCAAGCCGCTTGCAGCTGCAATCCCTGCTTGGGCGGAGCCGAGTGCGCGTCCAGTACCGCAGAGCTCCAGCTCTTCTCAGAGGCCGGATCTAGTCAAGTGGCTTGCGCGAGGCAGCTCTGCCGTGGGCGAGAGTCGCCCAGGCTTGCCTCGCTGCTAGCCTTCCTGCCCAGGAAGGAGCAGGCTGTGCGATGCTGGGAGAGACCACTGGCGCCTTCCTGGCCTCAGCTCCGCTCCTGCCTTGCCTTTGCAGCCAGGCCCCAGGCGTCCTTGGGGACGGCTTTGGGTCGGTGGCTTGCACCCTGCCAGCGCTCCAGCTGTGAGGGCTCTATTAGAGGAAGGGGAGGGCAAGTGCAGGGCTCCTCCAGCGGTTTGCTTGGCCGCCCAGACTCAGCGCCGCACCGAGAGCACAAGGCTCCCAGGTCCCCTGGCTGTGGTCTGCAAGCCCCACACACCCGGAGGCTGACTCCGTGGGCACCCGGAATTTGCCTGACAGACGTCATTTCCCTGGGGCTCTCCTCCCCAGCAGAGACGTGTGCAGGTGGTTGGGGCCTGCCCCTGCGTGTCTGGGCTCCCGCCCACAGCCCCAGCTCAGGGGAAGCAGCCCCTGAGCCGAGACCTGCAGGAAGCGCGGGGCGCCCCCGCCTGGAAGCCTAGTGCACAGCATGCGGGAAGCGAGCCTCCTCGGGGGAAGAGGAGGCAGCCCAGCTGCGTGCGGCTGCGATCACTTCTTGGCCGGAGCCCAGTGCGCCTCCAGGACGGCAGAGCTCCAGCTCTGCTCAGAGGCCAGATCTGGCAGAGTTGCTGGCGTGGGGCTGCTCTGCCCTGGGTGAGCCTTGCCAGACTTGCCTCGCGTCTAGGCTTCCTGACCAGGAAGGAGAAGGCTGCGCGAGACTGGGAGACGCTACTGGCGCCTTCCTGGCCTCGGCTCCACTCCTGCCTTGCCTTTGCACCTAGTCCCCAGGCATCCTTGCAGTGGCTTTAGAGGCCGGTGTGTTGCACACTGCCAAGGGCTCCAGCAGTGAGAGCTCTGTCATAGGGCAGGGAATGGCAACTGCAGGGCTCTTACAGCGGTTGCTCGGCCTTCCAGACTAAGCACAGCACGGAGAGCACCAGGCTCCCAGCGCCCCTGGCTGGGGTCTGCAGCCCCACACACCCGGATGCTGACTCCGTGAGCGCCCAGAAGGTGCCTGACCGTCGTCATTTCCCGAGTGCTCTCCTCCCCTGCAGAGACGTGTGCAGGAGGTTGGGGCTGCCCCTGCGTGTCTGGGCTCCCGCCCACAGCCCCAGCTCAGGGGAAGCAGCCCCTGAGCCAAGACCTGCAGGAGGCGCGGGGCGTCCCTGCCTGGAAGCCACGTGCACAGTTCGCGGGGACGCGAGCCTCCTTGGGAAGAGTCGAGGGAGCCAAGCCGCTTGCAGCTGCAATCCCTGCTTGGGCGGAGCCGAGTGCGCGTCCAGTACCGCAGAGCTCCAGCTCTTCTCAGAGGCCGGAACTAGTCAAGTGGCTTGCGCGAGGCAGCTCTGCCGTGGGCGAGAGTCGCCCAGGCTTGCCTCGCTGCTAGCCTTCCTGCCCAGGAAGGAGCAGGCTGTGCGATGCTGGGAGAGGCCACTGGCGCCTTCCTGGCCTCAGCTCCGCTCCTGCCTTGCCTTTGCAGCCAGGCCCCAGGCGTCCTTGGGGACGGCTTTGGGGTCGGTGGCTTGCACCCAGCCAGCGCTCCAGCTGTGAGGGCTCTATTAGAGGAAGGGGAGGGCAAGTGCACGGCTCCTCCAGCGGTTGCTTGGCCACCCAGACTCAGCGCCGCACCGAGAGCACAAGGCTCCCAGGTCCCCTGGCTGTGGTCTGCAGCCCCACACACCCGGAGGCTGACTCCGTGGGCACCCGGAATTTGCCTGACAGACGTCATTTCCCTGGGGCTCTCTTCCCCAGCAGAGACGTGTGCAGGTGGTTGGGGCCTGCCCCTGCGTGTCTGGGCTCCCGCCCACAGCCCCAGCTCAGGGGAAGCAGCCCCTGAGCCGAGACCTGCAGGAAGCGCGGGGCGCCCCCGCCTGGAAGCCTAGTGCACAGCATGCGGGAAGCGAGCCTCCTCGGGGGAAGAGGAGGCAGCCCAGCTGTGTGCGGCTGCGATCACTTCTTGGCCGGAGCCCAGTGCGCCTCCAGGACGGCAGAGCTCCAGCTCTGCTCAGAGGCCAGATCTGGCAGAGTTGCTGGCGTGGGGCTGCTCTGCCCTGGGTGAGCCTTGCCAGACTTGCCTCGCGTCTAGGCTTCCTGACCAGGAAGGAGAAGGCTGCGCGAGACTGGGAGAGACGCTACTGGCGCCTTCCTGGCCTCGGCTCCACTCCTGCCTTGCCTTTGCACCTAGTCCCCAGGCATCCTTGCAGTGGCTTTAGAGGCCGGTGTGTTGCACACTGCCAAGGGCTCCAGCAGTGAGAGCTCTGTCATAGGGCAGGGAATGGCAACTGCAGGGCTCTTACAGCGGTTGCTCGGCCTTCCAGACTAAGCACAGCACGGAGAGCACCAGGCTCCCAGCGCCCCTGGCTGGGGTCTGCAGCCCCACACACCCGGATGCTGACTCCGTGAGCGCCCAGAAGGTGCCTGACCGTCGTCATTTCCCGAGTGCTCTCCTCCCCTGCAGAGACGTGTGCAGGAGGTTGGGGCTGCCCCTGCGTGTCTGGGCTCCCGCCCACAGCCCCAGCTCAGGGGAAGCAGCCCCTGAGCCAAGACCTGCAGGAGGCGCGGGGCGTCCCTGCCTGGAAGCCACGTGCACAGTTCGCGGGGACGCGAGCCTCCTTGGGAAGAGTCGAGGGAGCCAAGCCGCTTGCAGCTGCAATCCCTGCTTGGGCGGAGCCGAGTGCGCGTCCAGTACCGCAGAGCTCCAGCTCTTCTCAGAGGCCGGATCTAGTCAAGTGGCTTGCGCGAGGCAGCTCTGCCGTGGGCGAGAGTCGCCCAGGCTTGCCTCGCTGCTAGCCTTCCTGCCCAGGAAGGAGCAGGCTGTGCGATGCTGGGAGAGGCCCCTGGCGCCTTCCTGGCCTCAGCTCCGCTCCTGCCTTGCCTTTGCAGCCAGGCCCCAGGCGTCCTTGGGGACGGCTTTGGGGTCGGTGGCTTGCACCCTGCCAGCGCTCCAGCTGTGAGGGCTCTATTAGAGGAAGGGGAGGGCAAGTGCAGGGCTCCTCCAGCGGTTGCTTGGCCGCCCAGACTCAGCGCCGCAGCGAGAGCACAAGGCTCCCAGGTCCCCTGGCTGTGGTCTGCAGCCCCACACACCCGGAGGCTGACTCCGTGGGCACCCGGAATTTGCCTGACAGACGTCATTTCCCTGGGGCTCTCCTCCCCAGCAGAGACGTGTGCAGGTGGTTGGGGCCTGCCCCTGCGTGTCTGGGCTCCCGCCCACAGCCCCAGCTCAGGGGAAGCAGCCCCTGAGCCGAGACCTGCAGGAAGCGCGGGGCGCCCCCGCCTGGAAGCCTAGTGCACAGCATGCGGGAAGCGAGCCTCCTCGGGGGAAGAGGAGGCAGCCCAGCTGCGTGCGGCTGCGATCACTTCTTGGCCGGAGCCCAGTGCGCCTCCAGGACGGCAGAGCTCCAGCTCTGCTCAGAGGCCAGATCTGGCAGAGTTGCTGGCGTGGGGCTGCTCTGCCCTGGGTGAGCCTTGCCAGACTTGCCTCGCGTCTAGGCTTCCTGACCAGGAAGGAGAAGGCTGCGCGAGACTGGGAGACGCTACTGGCGCCTTCCTGGCCTCGGCTCCACTCCTGCCTTGCCTTTGCACCTAGTCCCCAGGCATCCTTGCAGTGGCTTTAGAGGCCGGTGTGTTGCACACTGCCAAGGGCTCCAGCAGTGAGAGCTCTGTCATAGGGCAGGGAATGGCAACTGCAGGGCTCTTACAGCGGTTGCTCGGCCTTCCAGACTAAGCACAGCACGGAGAGCACCAGGCTCCCAGCGCCCCTGGCTGGGGTCTGCAGCCCCACACACCCGGATGCTGACTCCGTGAGCGCCCAGAAGGTGCCTGACCGTCGTCATTTCCCGAGTGCTCTCCTCCCCTGCAGAGACGTGTGCAGGAGGTTGGGGCTGCCCCTGCGTGTCTGGGCTCCCGCCCACAGCCCCAGCTCAGGGGAAGCAGCCCCTGAGCCAAGACCTGCAGGAGGCGCGGGGCGTCCCTGCCTGGAAGCCACGTGCACAGTTCGCGGGGACGCGAGCCTCCTTGGGAAGAGTCGAGGGAGCCAAGCCGCTTGCAGCTGCAATCCCTGCTTGGGCGGAGCCGAGTGCGCGTCCAGTACCGCAGAGCTCCAGCTCTTCTCAGAGGCCGGATCTAGTCAAGTGGCTTGCGCGAGGCAGCTCTGCCGTGGGCGAGAGTCGCCCAGGCGTGCCTCGCTGCTAGCCTTCCTGCCCAGGAAGGAGCAGGCTGTGCGATGCTGGGAGAGGCCCCTGGCGCCTTCCTGGCCTCAGCTCCGCTCCTGCCTTGCCTTTGCAGCCAGGCCCCAGGCGTCCTTGGGGACGGCTTTGGGGTCGGTGGCTTGCACCCTGCCAGCGCTCCAGCTGTGAGGGCTCTATTAGAGGAAGGGGAGGGCAAGTGCAGGGCTCCTCCAGCAGTTGCTTGGCCGCCCAGACTCAGCGCCGCACCGAGAGCACAAGGCTCCCAGGTCCCCTGGCTGTGGTCTGCAGCCCCACACACCCGGAGGCTGACTCCGTGGGCACCCGGAATTTGCCTGACAGACGTCATTTCCCTGGGGCTCTCCTCCCCAGCAGAGACGTGTGCAGGTGGTTGGGGCCTGCCCCTGCGTGTCTGGGCTCCCGCCCACAGCCCCAGCTCAGGGGAAGCAGCCCCTGAGCCGAGACCTGCAGGAAGCGCGGGGCGCCCCCGCCTGGAAGCCTAGTGCACAGCATGCGGGAAGCGAGCCTCCTCGGGGGAAGAGGAGGCAGCCCAGCTGCGTGCGGCTGCGATCACTTCTTGGCCGGAGCCCAGTGCGCCTCCAGGACGGCAGAGCTCCAGCTCTGCTCAGAGGCCAGATCTGGCAGAGTTGCTGGCGTGGGGCTGCTCTGCCCTGGGTGAGCCTTGCCAGACTTGCCTCGCGTCTAGGCTTCCTGACCAGGAAGGAGAAGGCTGCGCGAGACTGGGAGACGCTACTGGCGCCTTCCTGGCCTCGGCTCCACTCCTGCCTTGCCTTTGCACCTAGTCCCCAGGCATCCTTGCAGTGGCTTTAGAGGCCGGTGTGTTGCACACTGCCAAGGGCTCCAGCAGTGAGAGCTCTGTCATAGGGCAGGGAATGGCAACTGCAGGGCTCTTACAGCGGTTGCTCGGCCTTCCAGACTAAGCACAGCACGGAGAGCACCAGGCTCCCAGCGCCCCTGGCTGGGGTCTGCAGCCCCACACACCCGGATGCTGACTCCGTGAGCGCCCAGAAGGTGCCTGACCGTCGTCATTTCCCGAGTGCTCTCCTCCCCTGCAGAGACGTGTGCAGGAGGTTGGGGCTGCCCCTGCGTGTCTGGGCTCCCGCCCACAGCCCCAGCTCAGGGGAAGCAGCCCCTGAGCCAAGACCTGCAGGAGGCGCGGGGCGTCCCTGCCTGGAAGCCACGTGCACAGTTCGCGGGGACGCGAGCCTCCTTGGGAAGAGTCGAGGGAGCCAAGCCGCTTGCAGCTGCAATCCCTGCTTGGGCGGAGCCGAGTGCGCGTCCAGTACCGCAGAGCTCCAGCTCTTCTCAGAGGCCGGATCTAGTCAAGTGGCTTGCGCGAGGCAGCTCTGCCGTGGGCGAGAGTCGCCCAGGCGTGCCTCGCTGCTAGCCTTCCTGCCCAGGAAGGAGCAGGCTGTGCGATGCTGGGAGAGGCCCCTGGCGCCTTCCTGGCCTCAGCTCCGCTCCTGCCTTGCCTTTGCAGCCAGGCCCCAGGCGTCCTTGGGGACGGCTTTGGGGTCGGTGGCTTGCACCCTGCCAGCGCTCCAGCTGTGAGGGCTCTATTAGAGGAAGGGGAGGGCAAGTGCAGGGCTCCTCCAGCGGTTGCTTGGCCGCCCAGACTCAGCGCCGCACCGAGAGCACAAGGCTCCCAGGTCCCCTGGCTGTGGTCTGCAGCCCCACACACCCGGAGGCTGACTCCGTGGGCACCCGGAATTTGCCTGACAGACGTCATTTCCCTGGGGCTCTCCTCCCCAGCAGAGACGTGTGCAGGTGGTTGGGGCCTGCCCCTGCGTGTCTGGGCTCCCGCCCACAGCCCCAGCTCAGGGGAAGCAGCCCCTGAGCCGAGACCTGCAGGAAGCGCGGGGCGCCCCCGCCTGGAAGCCTAGTGCACAGCATGCGGGAAGCGAGCCTCCTCGGGGGAAGAGGAGGCAGCCCAGCTGCGTGCGGCTGCGATCACTTCTTGGCCGGAGCCCAGTGCGCCTCCAGGACGGCAGAGCTCCAGCTCTGCTCAGAGGCCAGATCTGGCAGAGTTGCTGGCGTGGGGCTGCTCTGCCCTGGGTGAGCCTTGCCAGACTTGCCTCGCGTCTAGGCTTCCTGACCAGGAAGGAGAAGGCTGCGCGAGACTGGGAGACGCTACTGGCGCCTTCCTGGCCTCGGCTCCACTCCTGCCTTGCCTTTGCACCTAGTCCCCAGGCATCCTTGCAGTGGCTTTAGAGGCCGGTGTGTTGCACACTGCCAAGGGCTCCAGCAGTGAGAGCTCTGTCATAGGGCAGGGAATGGCAACTGCAGGGCTCTTACAGCGGTTGCTCGGCCTTCCAGACTAAGCACAGCACGGAGAGCACCAGGCTCCCAGCGCCCCTGGCTGGGGTCTGCAGCCCCACACACCCGGATGCTGACTCCGTGAGCGCCCAGAAGGTGCCTGACCGTCGTCATTTCCCGAGTGCTCTCCTCCCCTGCAGAGACGTGTGCAGGAGGTTGGGGCTGCCCCTGCGTGTCTGGGCTCCCGCCCACAGCCCCAGCTCAGGGGAAGCAGCCCCTGAGCCAAGACCTGCAGGAGGCGCGGGGCGTCCCTGCCTGGAAGCCACGTGCACAGTTCGCGGGGACGCGAGCCTCCTTGGGAAGAGTCGAGGGAGCCAAGCCGCTTGCAGCTGCAATCCCTGCTTGGGCGGAGCCGAGTGCGCGTCCAGTACCGCAGAGCTCCAGCTCTTCTCAGAGGCCGGATCTAGTCAAGTGGCTTGCGCGAGGCAGCTCTGCCGTGGGCGAGAGTCGCCCAGGCTTGCCTCGCTGCTAGCCTTCCTGCCCAGGAAGGAGCAGGCTGTGCGATGCTGGGAGAGGCCACTGGCGCCTTCCTGGCCTCAGCTCCGCTCCTGCCTTGCCTTTGCAGCCAGGCCCCAGGCGTCCTTGGGGACGGCTTGGGGTCGGTGGCTTGCACCCTGCCAGCGCTCCAGCTGTGAGGGCTCTATTAGAGGAAGGGGAGGGCAAGTGCAGGGCTCCTCCAGCGGTTGCTTGGCCGCCCAGACTCAGCGCCGCAGCGAGAGCACAAGGCTCCCAGGTCCCCTGGCTGTGGTCTGCAGCCCCACACACCCGGAGGCTGACTCCGTGGGCACCCGGAATTTGCCTGACAGACGTCATTTCCCTGGGGCTCTCCTCCCCAGCAGAGACGTGTGCAGGTGGTTGGGGCCTGCCCCTGCGTGTCTGGGCTCCCGCCCACAGCCCCAGCTCAGGGGAAGCAGCCCCTGAGCCGAGACTGCAGGAAGCGCGGGCGCCCCCGCCTGGAAGCCTAGTGCACAGCATGCGGGAAGCGAGCCTCCTCGGGGGAAGAGGAGGCAGCCCAGCTGCGTGCGGCTGCGATCACTTCTTGGCCGGAGCCCAGTGCGCCTCCAGGACGGCAGAGCTCCAGCTCTGCTCAGAGGCCAGATCTGGCAGAGTTGCTGGCGTGGGGCTGCTCTGCCCTGGGTGAGCCTTGCCAGACTTGCCTCGCGTCTAGGCTTCCTGACCAGGAAGGAGAAGGCTGCGCGAGACTGGGAGACGCTACTGGCGCCTTCCTGGCCTCGGCTCCACTCCTGCCTTGCCTTTGCACCTAGTCCCCAGGCATCCTTGCAGTGGCTTTAGAGGCCGGTGTGTTGCACACTGCCAAGGGCTCCAGCAGTGAGAGCTCTTTCATAGGGCAGGGAATGGCAACTGCAGGGCTCTTACAGCGGTTGCTCGGCCTTCCAGCCTAAGCAAAGCACAGAGAGCACCAGGCTCCCAGCGCCCCTGGCTGGGGTCTGCAGCCCCACACACCCGGATGCTGACTCCGTGAGCGCCCAGAAGGTGCCTGACCGACGTCATTTCCCGAGTGCTCTCCTGCCCTGCAGAGACGTGTGCAGGAGGTTGGGGCTGCCCCTGCGTGTCTGGGCTCCCGCCCACAGCCCCAGCTCAGGGGAATCAGCCCCTGAGCCAAGACCTGCAGGAGGCGCGGGGCGTCCCTGCCTGGAAGCCACGTGCACAGTTCGCGGGGACGCGAGCCTCCTTGGGAAGAGTCGAGGGAGCCAAGCCGCTTGCAGCTGCAATCCCTGCTTGGGCGGAGCCGAGTGCGCGTCCAGTACCGCAGAGCTCCAGCTCTTCTCAGAGGCCGGATCTAGTCAAGTTGCTTGCGCGAGGCAGCTCTGCCGTGGGCGAGAGTCGCCCAGGCTTGCCTCGCTGCTAGCCTTCCTGCCCAGGAAGGAGCAGGCTGTGCGATGCTGGGAGAGACCACTGGCGCCTTCCTGGCCTCAGCTCCGCTCCTGCCTTGCCTTTGCAGCCAGGCCCCAGGCGTCCTTGGGGACGGCTTTGGGGTCGGTGGCTTGCACCCTGCCAGCGCTCCAGCTGTGAGGGCTCTATTAGAGGAAGGGGAGGGCAAGTGCAGGGCTCCTCCAGCGGTTGCTTGGCCGCCCAGACTCAGCGCCGCACCGAGAGCACAAGGCTCCCAGGTCCCCTGGCTGTGGTCTGCAGCCCCACACACCCGGAGGCTGACTCCGTGGGCACCCGGAATTTGCCTGACAGACGTCATTTCCCTGGGGCTCTCCTCCCCAGCAGAGACGTGTGCAGGTGGTTGGGGCCTGCCCCTGCGTGTCTGGGCTCCCGCCCACAGCCCCAGCTCAGGGGAAGCAGCCCCTGAGCCGAGACCTGCAGGAAGCGCGGGGCGCCCCCGCCTGGAAGCCTAGTGCACAGCATGCGGGAAGCGAGCCTCCTCGGGGGAAGAGGAGGCAGCCCAGCTGCGTGCGGCTGCGATCACTTCTTGGCCGGAGCCCAGTGCGCCTCCAGGACGGCAGAGCTCCAGCTCTGCTCAGAGGCCAGATCTGGCAGAGTTGCTGGCGTGGGGCTGCTCTGCCCTGGGTGAGCCTTGCCAGACTTGCCTCGCGTCTAGGCTTCCTGACCAGGAAGGAGAAGGCTGCGCGAGACTGGGAGACGCTACTGGCGCCTTCCTGGCCTCGGCTCCACTCCTGCCTTGCCTTTGCACCTAGTCCCCAGGCATCCTTGCAGTGGCTTTAGAGGCCGGTGTGTTGCACACTGCCAAGGGCTCCAGCAGTGAGAGCTCTGTCATAGGGCAGGGAATGGCAACTGCAGGGCTCTTACAGCGGTTGCTCGGCCTTCCAGACTAAGCACAGCACGGAGAGCACCAGGCTCCCAGCGCCCCTGGCTGGGGTCTGCAGCCCCACACACCCGGATGCTGACTCCGTGAGCGCCCAGAAGGTGCCTGACCGTCGTCATTTCCCGAGTGCACTCCTCCCCTGCAGAGACGTGTGCAGGAGGTTGGGGCTGCCCCTGCGTGTCTGGGCTCCCGCCCACAGCCCCAGCTCAGGGGAAGCAGCCCCTGAGCCAAGACCTGCAGGAGGCGCGGGGCGTCCCTGCCTGGAAGCCACGTGCACAGTTCGCGGGGACGCGAGCCTCCTTGGGAAGAGTCGAGGGAGCCAAGCCGCTTGCAGCTGCAATCCCTGCTTGGGCGGAGCCGAGTGCGCGTCCAGTACCGCAGAGCTCCAGCTCTTCTCAGAGGCCGGAACTAGTCAAGTGGCTTGCGCGAGGCAGCTCTGCCGTGGGCGAGAGTCGCCCAGGCTTGCCTCGCTGCTAGCCTTCCTGCCCAGGAAGGAGCAGGCTGTGCGATGCTGGGAGAGGCCACTGGCGCCTTCCTGGCCTCAGCTCCGCTCCTGCCTTGCCTTTGCAGCCAGGCCCCAGGCGTCCTTGGGGACGGCTTTGGGGTCGGTGGCTTGCACCCAGCCAGCGCTCCAGCTGTGAGGGCTCTATTAGAGGAAGGGGAGGGCAAGTGCACGGCTCCTCCAGCGGTTGCTTGGCCACCCAGACTCAGCGCCGCACCGAGAGCACAAGGCTCCCAGGTCCCCTGGCTGTGGTCTGCAGCCCCACACACCCGGAGGCTGACTCCGTGGGCACCCGGAATTTGCCTGACAGACGTCATTTCCCTGGGGCTCTCCTCCCCAGCAGAGACGTGTGCAGGTGGTTGGGGCCTGCCCCTGCGTGTCTGGGCTCCCGCCCACAGCCCCAGCTCAGGGGAAGCAGCCCCTGAGCCGAGACCTGCAGGAAGCGCGGGGCGCCCCCGCCTGGAAGCCTAGTGCACAGCATGCGGGAAGCGAGCCTCCTCGGGGGAAGAGGAGGCAGCCCAGCTGCGTGCGGCTGCGATCACTTCTTGGCCGGAGCCCAGTGCGCCTCCAGGACGGCAGAGCTCCAGCTCTGCTCAGAGGCCAGATCTGGCAGAGTTGCTGGCGTGGGGCTGCTCTGCCCTGGGTGAGCCTTGCCAGACTTGCCTCGCGTCTAGGCTTCCTGACCAGGAAGGAGAAGGCTGCGCGAGACTGGGAGACGCTACTGGCGCCTTCCTGGCCTCGGCTCCACTCCTGCCTTGCCTTTGCACCTAGTCCCCAGGCATCCTTGCAGTGGCTTTAGAGGCCGGTGTGTTGCACACTGCCAAGGGCTCCAGCAGTGAGAGCTCTTTCATAGGGCAGGGAATGGCAACTGCAGGGCTCTTACAGCGGTTGCTCGGCCTTCCAGCCTAAGCAAAGCACAGAGAGCACCAGGCTCCCAGCGCCCCTGGCTGGGGTCTGCAGCCCCACACACCCGGATGCTGACTCCGTGAGCGCCCAGAAGGTGCCTGACCGACGTCATTTCCCGAGTGCTCTCCTGCCCTGCAGAGACGTGTGCAGGAGGTTGGGGCTGCCCCTGCGTGTCTGGGCTCCCGCCCACAGCCCCAGCTCAGGGGAAGCAGCCCCTGAGCCAAGACCTGCAGGAGGCGCGGGGCGTCCCTGCCTGGAAGCCACGTGCACAGTTCGCGGGGACGCGAGCCTCCTTGGGAAGAGTCGAGGGAGCCAAGCCGCTTGCAGCTGCAATCCCTGCTTGGGCGGAGCCGAGTGCGCGTCCAGTACCGCAGAGCTCCAGCTCTTCTCAGAGGCCGGATCTAGTCAAGTGGCTTGCGCGAGGCAGCTCTGCCGTGGGCGAGAGTCGCCCATGCTTGCCTCGCTGCTAGCCTTCCTGCCCAGGAAGGAGCAGGCTGTGCGATGCTGGGAGAGACCCCTGGCGCCTTCCTGGCCTCAGCTCCGCTCCTGCCTTGCCTTTGCAGCCAGGCCCCAGGCGTCCTTGGGGACGGCTTTGGGGTCGGTGGCTTGCACCCAGCCAGCGCTCCAGCTGTGAGGGCTCTATTAGAGGAAGGGGAGGGCAAGTGCAGGGCTCCTCCAGCGGTTGCTTGGCCGCCCAGACTCAGCGCCGCACCGAGAGCACAAGGCTCCCAGGTCCCCTGGCTGTGGTCTGCAGCCCCACACACCCGGAGGCTGACTCCGTGGGCACCCGGAATTTGCCTGACAGACGTCATTTCCCTGGGGCTCTCCTCCCCAGCAGAGACGTGTGCAGGTGGTTGGGGCCTGCCCCTGCGTGTCTGGGCTCCCGCCCACAGCCCCAGCTCAGGGGAAGCAGCCCCTGAGCCGAGACCTGCAGGAAGCGCGGGGCGCCCCCGCCTGGAAGCCTAGTGCACAGCATGCGGGAAGCGAGCCTCCTCGGGGGAAGAGGAGGCAGCCCAGCTGCGTGCGGCTGCGATCACTTCTTGGCCGGAGCCCAGTGCGCCTCCAGGACGGCAGAGCTCCAGCTCTGCTCAGAGGCCAGATCTGGCAGAGTTGCTGGCGTGGGGCTGCTCTGCCCTGGGTGAGCCTTGCCAGACTTGCCTCGCGTCTAGGCTTCCTGACCAGGAAGGAGAAGGCTGCGCGAGACTGGGAGACGCTACTGGCGCCTTCCTGGCCTCGGCTCCACTCCTGCCTTGCCTTTGCACCTAGTCCCCAGGCATCCTTGCAGTGGCTTTAGAGGCCGGTGTGTTGCACACTGCCAAGGGCTCCAGCAGTGAGAGCTCTGTCATAGGGCAGGGAATGGCAACTGCAGGGCTCTTACAGCGGTTGCTCGGCCTTCCAGACTAAGCACAGCACGGAGAGCACCAGGCTCCCAGCGCCCCTGGCTGGGGTCTGCAGCCCCACACACCCGGATGCTGACTCCGTGAGCGCCCAGAAGGTGCCTGACCGTCGTCATTTACCGAGTGCTCTCCTCCCCTGCAGAGACGTGTGCACGAGGTTGGGGCTGCGCCTGCGTGTCTGGGCTCCCGCCCACAGCCCCAGCTCAGGGAAGCAGCCCCTGAGCCAAGACCTGCAGGAGGCGCGGGGCGTCCCTGCCTGGAAGCCACGTGCACAGTTCGCGGGGACGCGAGCCTCCTTGGGAAGAGTCGAGGGAGCCAAGCCGCTTGCAGCTGCAATCCCTGCTTGGGCGGAGCCGAGTGCGCGTCCAGTACCGCAGAGCTCCAGCTCTTCTCAGAGGCCGGATCTAGTCAAGTGGCTTGCGCGAGGCAGCTCTGCCGTGGGCGAGAGTCGCCCAGGCTTGCCTCGCTGCTAGCCTTCCTGCCCAGGAAGGAGCAGGCTGTGCGATGCTGGGAGAGGCCACTGGCGCCTTCCTGGCCTCAGCTCCGCTCCTGCCTTGCCTTTGCAGCCAGGCCCCAGGCGTCCTTGGGGACGGCTTTGGGGTCGGTGGCTTGCACCCTGCCAGCGCTCCAGCTGTGAGGGCTCTATTAGAGGAAGGGGAGGGCAAGTGCAGGGCTCCTCCAGCGGTTGCTTGGCCGCCCAGACTCAGCGCCGCAGCGAGAGCACAAGGCTCCCAGGTCCCCTGGCTGTGGTCTGCAGCCCCACACACCCGGAGGCTGACTCCGTGGGCACCCGGAATTTGCCTGACAGACGTCATTTCCCTGGGGCTCTCCTCCCCAGCAGAGACGTGTGCAGGTGGTTGGGGCCTGCCCCTGCGTGTCTGGGCTCCCGCCCACAGCCCCAGCTCAGGGGAAGCTGCCCCTGAGCCGAGACCTGCAGGAAGCGCGGGGCGCCCCCGCCTGGAAGCCTAGTGCACAGCATGCGGGAAGCGAGCCTCCTCGGGGGAAGAGGAGGCAGCCCAGCTGCGTGCGGCTGCGATCACTTCTTGGCCGGAGCCCAGTGCGCCTCCAGGACGGCAGAGCTCCAGCTCTGCTCAGAGGCCAGATCTGGCAGAGTTGCTGGCGTGGGGCTGCTCTGCCCTGGGTGAGCCTTGCCAGACTTGCCTCGCGTCTAGGCTTCCTGACCAGGAAGGAGAAGGCTGCGCGAGACTGGGAGACGCTACTGGCGCCTTCCTGGCCTCGGCTCCACTCCTGCCTTGCCTTTGCACCTAGTCCCCAGGCATCCTTGCAGTGGCTTTAGAGGCCGGTGTGTTGCACACTGCCAAGGGCTCCAGCAGTGAGAGCTCTGTCATAGGGCAGGGAATGGCAACTGCAGGGCTCTTACAGCGGTTGCTCGGCCTTCCAGACTAAGCACAGCACGGAGAGCACCAGGCTCCCAGCGCCCCTGGCTGGGGTCTGCAGCCCCACACACCCGGATGCTGACTCCGTGAGCGCCCAGAAGGTGCCTGACCGTCGTCATTTCCCGAGTGCTCTCCTCCCCTGCAGAGACGTGTGCAGGAGGTTGGGGCTGCCCCTGCGTGTCTGGGCTCCCGCCCACAGCCCCAGCTCAGGGGAAGCAGCCCCTGAGCCAAGACCTGCAGGAGGCGCGGGGCGTCCCTGCCTGGAAGCCACGTGCACAGTTCGCGGGGACGCGAGCCTCCTTGGGAAGAGTCGAGGGAGCCAAGCCGCTTGCAGCTGCAATCCCTGCTTGGGCGGAGCCGAGTGCGCGTCCAGTACCGCAGAGCTCCAGCTCTTCTCAGAGGCCGGAACTAGTCAAGTGGCTTGCGCGAGGCAGCTCTGCCGTGGGCGAGAGTCGCCCAGGCTTGCCTCGCTGCTAGCCTTCCTGCCCAGGAAGGAGCAGGCTGTGCGATGCTGGGAGAGGCCACTGGCGCCTTCCTGGCCTCAGCTCCGCTCCTGCCTTGCCTTTGCAGCCAGGCCCCAGGCGTCCTTGGGGACGGCTTTGGGGTCGGTGGCTTGCACCCTGCCAGCGCTCCAGCTGTGAGGGCTCTATTAGAGGAAGGGGAGGGCAAGTGCACGGCTCCTCCAGCGGTTGCTTGGCCACCCAGACTCAGCGCCGCACCGAGAGCACAAGGCTCCCAGGTCCCCTGGCTGTGGTCTGCAGCCCCACACACCCGGAGGCTGACTCCGTGGGCACCCGGAATTTGCCTGACAGACGTCATTTCCCTGGGGCTCTCTTCCCCAGCAGAGACGTGTGCAGGTGGTTGGGGCCTGCCCCTGCGTGTCTGGGCTCCCGCCCACAGCCCCAGCTCAGGGGAAGCAGCCCCTGAGCCGAGACCTGCAGGAAGCGCGGGGCGCCCCCGCCTGGAAGCCTAGTGCACAGCATGCGGGAAGCGAGCCTCCTCGGGGGAAGAGGAGGCAGCCCAGCTGTGTGCGGCTGCGATCACTTCTTGGCCGGAGCCCAGTGCGCCTCCAGGACGGCAGAGCTCCAGCTCTGCTCAGAGGCCAGATCTGGCAGAGTTGCTGGCGTGGGGCTGCTCTGCCCTGGGTGAGCCTTGCCAGACTTGCCTCGCGTCTAGGCTTCCTGACCAGGAAGGAGAAGGCTGCGCGAGACTGGGAGACGCTACTGGCGCCTTCCTGGCCTCGGCTCCACTCCTGCCTTGCCTTTGCACCTAGTCCCCAGGCATCCTTGCAGTGGCTTTAGAGGCCGGTGTGTTGCACACTGCCAAGGGCTCCAGCAGTGAGAGCTCTGTCATAGGGCAGGGAATGGCAACTGCAGGGCTCTTACAGCGGTTGCTCGGCCTTCCAGACTAAGCACAGCACGGAGAGCACCAGGCTCCCAGCGCCCCTGGCTGGGGTCTGCAGCCCCACACACCCGGATGCTGACTCCGTGAGCGCCCAGAAGGTGCCTGACAGACGTCATTTCCCGAGTGCTCTCCTCCCCTGCAGAGACGTGTGCAGGAGGTTGGGGCTGCCCCTGCGTGTCTGGGCTCCCGCCCACAGCCCCAGCTCAGGGGAAGCAGCCCCTGAGCCAAGACCTGCAGGAGGCGCGGGGCGTCCCTGCCTGGAAGCCACGTGCACAGTTCGCGGGGACGCGAGCCTCCTTGGGAAGAGTCGAGGGAGCCAAGCCGCTTGCAGCTGCAATCCCTGCTTGGGCGGAGCCGAGTGCGCGTCCAGTACCGCAGAGCTCCAGCTCTTCTCAGAGGCCGGATCTAGTCAAGTGGCTTGCGCGAGGCAGCTCTGCCGTGGGCGAGAGTCGCCCAGGCTTGCCTCGCTGCTAGCCTTCCTGCCCAGGAAGGAGCAGGCTGTGCGATGCTGGGAGAGGCCACTGGCGCCTTCCTGGCCTCAGCTCCGCTCCTGCCTTGCCTTTGCAGCCAGGCCCCAGGCGTCCTTGGGGACGGCTTTGGGGTCGGTGGCTTGCACCCTGCCAGCGCTCCAGCTGTGAGGGCTCTATTAGAGGAAGGGGAGGGCAAGTGCAGGGCTCCTCCAGCGGTTGCTTGGCCGCCCAGACTCAGCGCCGCACCGAGAGCACAAGGCTCCCAGGTCCCCTGGCTGTGGTCTGCAGCCCCACACACCCGGAGGCTGACTCCGTGGGCACCCGGAATTTGCCTGACAGACGTCATTTCCCTGGGGCTCTCCTCCCCAGCAGAGACGTGTGCAGGTGGTTGGGGCCTGCCCCTGCGTGTCTGGGCTCCCGCCCACAGCCCCAGCTCAGGGGAAGCAGCCCCTGAGCCGAGACCTGCAGGAAGCGCGGGGCGCCCCCGCCTGGAAGCCTAGTGCACAGCATGCGGGAAGCGAGCCTCCTCGGGGGAAGAGGAGGCAGCCCAGCTGCGTGCGGCTGCGATCACTTCTTGGCCGGAGCCCAGTGCGCCTCCAGGACGGCAGAGCTCCAGCTCTGCTCAGAGGCCAGATCTGGCAGAGTTGCTGGCGTGGGGCTGCTCTGCCCTGGGTGAGCCTTGCCAGACTTGCCTCGCGTCTAGGCTTCCTGACCAGGAAGGAGAAGGCTGCGCGAGACTGGGAGACGCTACTGGCGCCTTCCTGGCCTCGGCTCCACTCCTGCCTTGCCTTTGCACCTAGTCCCCAGGCATCCTTGCAGTGGCTTTAGAGGCCGGTGTGTTGCACACTGCCAAGGGCTCCAGCAGTGAGAGCTCTGTCATAGGGCAGGGAATGGCAACTGCAGGGCTCTTACAGCGGTTGCTCGGCCTTCCAGACTAAGCACAGCACGGAGAGCACCAGGCTCCCAGCGCCCCTGGCTGGGGTCTGCAGCCCCACACACCCGGATGCTGACTCCGTGAGCGCCCAGAAGGTGCCTGACCGTCGTCATTTCCCGAGTGCTCTCCTCCCCTGCAGAGACGTGTGCAGGAGGTTGGGGCTGCCCCTGCGTGTCTGGGCTCCCGCCCACAGCCCCAGCTCAGGGGAAGCAGCCCCTGAGCCAAGACCTGCAGGAGGCGCGGGGCGTCCCTGCCTGGAAGCCACGTGCACAGTTCGCGGGGACGCGAGCCTCCTTGGGAAGAGTCGAGGGAGCCAAGCCGCTTGCAGCTGCAATCCCTGCTTGGGCGGAGCCGAGTGCGCGTCCAGTACCGCAGAGCTCCAGCTCTTCTCAGAGGCCGGAACTAGTCAAGTGGCTTGCGCGAGGCAGCTCTGCCGTGGGCGAGAGTCGCCCAGGCTTGCCTCGCTGCTAGCCTTCCTGCCCAGGAAGGAGCAGGCTGTGCGATGCTGGGAGAGGCCACTGGCGCCTTCCTGGCCTCAGCTCCGCTCCTGCCTTGCCTTTGCAGCCAGGCCCCAGGCGTCCTTGGGGACGGCTTTGGGGTCGGTGGCTTGCACCCAGCCAGCGCTCCAGCTGTGAGGGCTCTATTAGAGGAAGGGGAGGGCAAGTGCACGGCTCCTCCAGCGGTTGCTTGGCCACCCAGACTCAGCGCCGCAGCGAGAGCACAAGGCTCCCAGGTCCCCTGGCTGTGGTCTGCAGCCCCACACACCCGGAGGCTGACTCCGTGGGCACCCGGAATTTGCCTGACAGACGTCATTTCCCTGGGGCTCTCTTCCCCAGCAGAGACGTGTGCAGGTGGTTGGGGCCTGCCCCTGCGTGTCTGGGCTCCCGCCCACAGCCCCAGCTCAGGGGAAGCAGCCCCTGAGCCGAGACCTGCAGGAAGCGCGGGGCGCCCCCGCCTGGAAGCCTAGTGCACAGCATGCGGGAAGCGAGCCTCCTCGGGGGAAGAGGAGGCAGCCCAGCTGTGTGCGGCTGCGATCACTTCTTGGCCGGAGCCCAGTGCGCCTCCAGGACGGCAGAGCTCCAGCTCTGCTCAGAGGCCAGATCTGGCAGAGTTGCTGGCGTGGGGCTGCTCTGCCCTGGGTGAGCCTTGCCAGACTTGCCTCGCGTCTAGGCTTCCTGACCAGGAAGGAGAAGGCTGCGCGAGACTGGGAGACGCTACTGGCGCCTTCCTGGCCTCGGCTCCACTCCTGCCTTGCCTTTGCACCTAGTCCCCAGGCATCCTTGCAGTGGCTTTAGAGGCCGGTGTGTTGCACACTGCCAAGGGCTCCAGCAGTGAGAGCTCTGTCATAGGGCAGGGAATGGCAACTGCAGGGCTCTTACAGCGGTTGCTCGGCCTTCCAGACTAAGCACAGCACGGAGAGCACCAGGCTCCCAGCGCCCCTGGCTGGGGTCTGCAGCCCCACACACCCGGATGCTGACTCCGTGAGCGCCCAGAAGGTGCCTGACCGTCGTCATTTCCCGAGTGCTCTCCTCCCCTGCAGAGACGTGTGCAGGAGGTTGGGGCTGCCCCTGCGTGTCTGGGCTCCCGCCCACAGCCCCAGCTCAGGGGAAGCAGCCCCTGAGCCAAGACCTGCAGGAGGCGCGGGGCGTCCCTGCCTGGAAGCCACGTGCACAGTTCGCGGGGACGCGAGCCTCCTTGGGAAGAGTCGAGGGAGCCAAGCCGCTTGCAGCTGCAATCCCTGCTTGGGCGGAGCCGAGTGCGCGTCCAGTACCGCAGAGCTCCAGCTCTTCTCAGAGGCCGGATCTAGTCAAGTGGCTTGCGCGAGGCAGCTCTGCCGTGGGCGAGAGTCGCCCAGGCTTGCCTCGCTGCTAGCCTTCCTGCCCAGGAAGGAGCAGGCTGTGCGATGCTGGGAGAGGCCACTGGCGCCTTCCTGGCCTCAGCTCCGCTCCTGCCTTGCCTTTGCAGCCAGGCCCCAGGCGTCCTTGGGGACGGCTTTGGGGTCGGTGGCTTGCACCCTGCCAGCGCTCCAGCTGTGAGGGCTCTATTAGAGGAAGGGGAGGGCAAGTGCAGGGCTCCTCCAGCGGTTGCTTGGCCGCCCAGACTCAGCGCCGCAGCGAGAGCACAAGGCTCCCAGGTCCCCTGGCTGTGGTCTGCAGCCCCACACACCCGGAGGCTGACTCCGTGGGCACCCGGAATTTGCCTGACAGACGTCATTTCCCTGGGGCTCTCCTCCCCAGCAGAGACGTGTGCAGGTGGTTGGGGCCTGCCCCTGCGTGTCTGGGCTCCCGCCCACAGCCCCAGCTCAGGGGAAGCAGCCCCTGAGCCGAGACCTGCAGGAAGCGCGGGGCGCCCCCGCCTGGAAGCCTAGTGCACAGCATGCGGGAAGCGAGCCTCCTCGGGGGAAGAGGAGGCAGCCCAGCTGCGTGCGGCTGCGATCACTTCTTGGCCGGAGCCCAGTGCGCCTCCAGGACGGCAGAGCTCCAGCTCTGCTCAGAGGCCAGATCTGGCAGAGTTGCTGGCGTGGGGCTGCTCTGCCCTGGGTGAGCCTTGCCAGACTTGCCTCGCGTCTAGGCTTCCTGACCAGGAAGGAGAAGGCTGCGCGAGACTGGGAGACGCTACTGGCGCCTTCCTGGCCTCGGCTCCACTCCTGCCTTGCCTTTGCACCTAGTCCCCAGGCATCCTTGCAGTGGCTTTAGAGGCCGGTGTGTTGCACACTGCCAAGGGCTCCAGCAGTGAGAGCTCTTTCATAGGGCAGGGAATGGCAACTGCATGGCTCTTACAGCGGTTGCTCGGCCTTCCAGCCTAAGCAAAGCACAGAGAGCACCAGGCTCCCAGCGCCCCTGGCTGGGGTCTGCAGCCCCACACACCCGGATGCTGACTCCGTGAGCGCCCAGAAGGTGCCTGACCGACGTCATTTCCCGAGTGCTCTCCTGCCCTGCAGAGACGTGTGCAGGAGGTTGGGGCTGCCCCTGCGTGTCTGGGCTCCCGCCCACAGCCCCAGCTCAGGGGAATCAGCCCCTGAGCCAAGACCTGCAGGAGGCGCGGGGCGTCCCTGCCTGGAAGCCACGTGCACAGTTCGCGGGGACGCGAGCCTCCTTGGGAAGAGTCGAGGGAGCCAAGCCGCTTGCAGCTGCAATCCCTGCTTGGGCGGAGCCGAGTGCGCGTCCAGTACCGCAGAGCTCCAGGTCTTCTCAGAGGCCGGATCTAGTCAAGTGGCTTGCGCGAGGCAGCTCTGCCGTGGGCGAGAGTCGCCCAGGCTTGCCTCGCTGCTAGCCTTCCTGCCCAGGAAGGAGCAGGCTGTGCGATGCTGGGAGAGGCCACTGACGCCTTCCAGGCCTCAGCTCCGCTCCTGCCTTGCCTTTGCAGCCAGGCCCCAGGCGTCCTTGGGGACGGCTTTGGGGTCGGTGGCTTGCACCCTGCCAGCGCTCCAGCTGTGAGGGCTCTATTAGAGGAAGGGGAGGGCAAGTGCAGGGCTCCTCCAGCGGTTGCTTGGCCGCCCAGACTCAGCGCCGCACCGAGAGCACAAGGCTCCCAGGTCCCCTGGCTGTGGTCTGCAGCCCCACACACCCGGAGGCTGACTCCGTGGGCACCCGGAATTTGCCTGACAGACGTCATTTCCCTGGGGCTCTCCTCCCCAGCAGAGACGTGTGCAGGTGGTTGGGGCCTGCCCCTGCGTGTCTGGGCTCCCGCCCACAGCCCCAGCTCAGGGGAAGCAGCCCCTGAGCCGAGACCTGCAGGAAGCGCGGGGCGCCCCCGCCTGGAAGCCTAGTGCACAGCATGCGGGAAGCGAGCCTCCTCGGGGGAAGAGGAGGCAGCCCAGCTGCGTGCGGCTGCGATCACTTCTTGGCCGGAGCCCAGTGCGCCTCCAGGACGGCAGAGCTCCAGCTCTGCTCAGAGGCCAGATCTGGCAGAGTTGCTGGCGTGGGGCTGCTCTGCCCTGGGTGAGCCTTGCCAGACTTGCCTCGCGTCTAGGCTTCCTGACCAGGAAGGAGAAGGCTGCGCGAGACTGGGAGACGCTACTGGCGCCTTCCTGGCCTCGGCTCCACTCCTGCCTTGCCTTTGCACCTAGTCCCCAGGCATCCTTGCAGTGGCTTTAGAGGCCGGTGTGTTGCACACTGCCAAGGGCTCCAGCAGTGAGAGCTCTGTCATAGGGCAGGGAATGGCAACTGCAGGGCTCTTACAGCGGTTGCTCGGCCTTCCAGACTAAGCACAGCACAGAGAGCACCAGGCTCCCAGCGCCCCTGGCTGGGGTCTGCAGCCCCACACACCCGGATGCTGACTCCGTGAGCGCCCAGAAGGTGCCTGACCGTCGTCATTTCCCGAGTGCTCTCCTCCCCTGCAGAGACGTGTGCAGGAGGTTGGGGCTGCCCCTGCGTGTCTGGGCTCCCGCCCACAGCCCCAGCTCAAGGGAAGCAGCCCCTGAGCCAAGACCTGCAGGAGGCGCGGGGCGTCCCTGCCTGGAAGCCACGTGCACAGTTCGCGGGGACGCGAGCCTCCTTGGGAAGAGTCGAGGGAGCCAAGCCCCTTGCAGCTGCAATCCCTGCTTGGGCGGAGCCGAGTGCGCGTCCAGTACCGCAGAGCTCCAGCTCTTCTCAGAGGCCGGATCTAGTCAAGTGGCTTGCGCGAGGCAGCTCTGCCGTGGGCGAGAGTCGCCCAGGCTTGCCTCGCTGCTAGCCTTCCTGCCCAGGAAGGAGCAGGCTGTGCGATGCTGGGAGAGGCCACTGGCGCCTTCCTGGCCTCAGCTCCGCTCCTGCCTTGCCTTTGCAGCCAGGCCCCAGGCGTCCTTGGGGACGGCTTTGGGGTCGGTGGCTTGCACCCTGCCAGCGCTCCAGCTGTGAGGGCTCTATTAGAGGAAGGGGAGGGCAAGTGCAGGGCTCCTCCAGCGGTTGCTTGGCCGCCCAGACTCAGCGCCGCACCGAGAGCACAAGGCTCCCAGGTCCCCTGGCTGTGGTCTGCAGCCCCACACACCCGGAGGCTGACTCCGTGGGCACCCGGAATTTGCCTGACAGACGTCATTTCCCTGGGGCTCTCCTCCCCAGCAGAGACGTGTGCAGGTGGTTGGGGCCTGCCCCTGCGTGTCTGGGCTCCCGCCCACAGCCCCAGCTCAGGGGAAGCAGCCCCTGAGCCGAGACCTGCAGGAAGCGCGGGGCGCCCCCGCCTGGAAGCCTAGTGCACAGCATGCGGGAAGCGAGCCTCCTCGGGGGAAGAGGAGGCAGCCCAGCTGCGTGCGGCTGCGATCACTTCTTGGCCGGAGCCCAGTGCGCCTCCAGGACGGCAGAGCTCCAGCTCTGCTCAGAGGCCAGATCTGGCAGAGTTGCTGGCGTGGGGCTGCTCTGCCCTGGGTGAGCCTTGCCAGACTTGCCTCGCGTCTAGGCTTCCTGACCAGGAAGGAGAAGGCTGCGCGAGACTGGGAGACGCTACTGGCGCCTTCCTGGCCTCGGCTCCACTCCTGCCTTGCCTTTGCACCTAGTCCCCAGGCATCCTTGCAGTGGCTTTAGAGGCCGGTGTGTTGCACACTGCCAAGGGCTCCAGCAGTGAGAGCTCTTTCATAGGGCAGGGAATGGCAACTGCATGGCTCTTACAGCGGTTGCTCGGCCTTCCAGCCTAAGCAAAGCACAGAGAGCACCAGGCTCCCAGCGCCCCTGGCTGGGGTCTGCAGCCCCACACACCCGGATGCTGACTCCGTGAGCGCCCAGAAGGTGCCTGACCGACGTCATTTCCCGAGTGCTCTCCTGCCATGCAGAGACGTGTGCAGGAGGTTGGGGCTGCCCCTGCGTGTCTGGGCTCCCGCCCACAGCCCCAGCTCAGGGGAATCAGCCCCTGAGCCAAGACCTGCAGGAGGCGCGGGGCGTCCCTGCCTGGAAGCCACGTGCACAGTTCGCGGGGACGCGAGCCTCCTTGGGAAGAGTCGAGGGAGCCAAGCCGCTTGCAGCTGCAATCCCTGCTTGGGCGGAGCCGAGTGCGCGTCCAGTACCGCAGAGCTCCAGCTCTTCTCAGAGGCCGGATCTAGTCAAGTGGCTTGCGCGAGGCAGCTCTGCCGTGGGCGAGAGTCGCCCAGGCTTGCCTCGCTGCTAGCCTTCCTGCCCAGGAAGGAGCAGGCTGTGCGATGCTGGGAGAGGCCACTGACGCCTTCCAGGCCTCAGCTCCGCTCCTGCCTTGCCTTTGCAGCCAGGCCCCAGGCGTCCTTGGGGACGGCTTTGGGGTCGGTGGCTTGCACCCTGCCAGCGCTCCAGCTGTGAGGGCTCTATTAGAGGAAGGGGAGGGCAAGTGCAGGGCTCCTCCAGCGGTTGCTTGGCCGCCCAGACTCAGCGCCGCACCGAGAGCACAAGGCTCCCAGGTCCCCTGGCTGTGGTCTGCAGCCCCACACACCCGGAGGCTGACTCCGTGGGCACCCGGAATTTGCCTGACAGACGTCATTTCCCTGGGGCTCTCCTCCCCAGCAGAGACGTGTGCAGGTGGTTGGGGCCTGCCCCTGCGTGTCTGGGCTCCCGCCCACAGCCCCAGCTCAGGGGAAGCAGCCCCTGAGCCGAGACCTGCAGGAAGCGCGGGGCGCCCCCGCCTGGAAGCCTAGTGCACAGCATGCGGGAAGCGAGCCTCCTCGGGGGAAGAGGAGGCAGCCCAGCTGCGTGCGGCTGCGATCACTTCTTGGCCGGAGCCCAGTGCGCCTCCAGGACGGCAGAGCTCCAGCTCTGCTCAGAGGCCAGATCTGGCAGAGTTGCTGGCGTGGGGCTGCTCTGCCCTGGGTGAGCCTTGCCAGACTTGCCTCGCGTCTAGGCTTCCTGACCAGGAAGGAGAAGGCTGCGCGAGACTGGGAGACGCTACTGGCGCCTTCCTGGCCTCGGCTCCACTCCTGCCTTGCCTTTGCACCTAGTCCCCAGGCATCCTTGCAGTGGCTTTAGAGGCCGGTGTGTTGCACACTGCCAAGGGCTCCAGCAGTGAGAGCTCTGTCATAGGGCAGGGAATGGCAACTGCAGGGCTCTTACAGCGGTTGCTCGGCCTTCCAGACTAAGCACAGCACGGAGAGCACCAGGCTCCCAGCGCCCCTGGCTGGGGTCTGCAGCCCCACACACCCGGATGCTGACTCCGTGAGCGCCCAGAAGGTGCCTGACCGTCGTCATTTCCCGAGTGCTCTCCTCCCCTGCAGAGACGTGTGCAGGAGGTTGGGGCTGCCCCTGCGTGTCTGGGCTCCCGCCCACAGCCCCAGCTCAGGGGAAGCAGCCCCTGAGCCAAGACCTGCAGGAGGCGCGGGGCGTCCCTGCCTGGAAGCCACGTGCACAGTTCGCGGGGACGCGAGCCTCCTTGGGAAGAGTCGAGGGAGCCAAGCCGCTTGCAGCTGCAATCCCTGCTTGGGCGGAGCCGAGTGCGCGTCCAGTACGGCAGAGCTCCAGCTCTTCTCAGAGGCCGGATCTAGTCAAGTGGCTTGCGCGAGGCAGCTCTGCCGTGGGCGAGAGTCGCCCAGGCTTGCCTCGCTGCTAGCCTTCCTGCCCAGGAAGGAGCAGGCTGTGCGATGCTGGGAGAGGCCACTGGCGCCTTCCTGGCCTCAGCTCCGCTCCTGCCTTGCCTTTGCAGCCAGGCCCCAGGCGTCCTTGGGGACGGCTTTGGGGTCGGTGGCTTGCACCCTGCCAGTGCTCCAGCTGTGAGGGCTCTATTAGAGGAAGGGGAGGGCAAGTGCAGGGCTCCTCCAGCGGTTGCTTGGCCGCCCAGACTCAGCGCCGCAGCGAGAGCACAAGGCTCCCAGGTCCCCTGGCTGTGGTCTGCAGCCCCACACACCCGGAGGCTGACTCCGTGGGCACCCGGAATTTGCCTGACAGACGTCATTTCCCTGGGGCTCTCCTCCCCAGCAGAGACGTGTGCAGGTGGTTGGGGCCTGCCCCTGCGTGTCTGGGCTCCCGCCCACAGCCCCAGCTCAGGGGAAGCAGCCCCTGAGCCGAGACCTGCAGGAAGCGCGGGGCGCCCCCGCCTGGAAGCCTAGTGCACAGCATGCGGGAAGCGAGCCTCCTCGGGGGAAGAGGAGGCAGCCCAGCTGCGTGCGGCTGCGATCACTTCTTGGCCGGAGCCCAGTGCGCCTCCAGGACGGCAGAGCTCCAGCTCTGCTCAGAGGCCAGATCTGGCAGAGTTGCTGGCGTGGGGCTGCTCTGCCGTGGGTGAGCCTTGCCAGACTTGCCTCGCGTCTAGGCTTCCTGACCAGGAAGGAGAAGGCTGCGCGAGACTGGGAGACGCTACTGGCGCCTTCCTGGCCTCGGCTCCACTCCTGCCTTGCCTTTGCACCTAGTCCCCAGGCATCCTTGCAGTGGCTTTAGAGGCCGGTGTGTTGCACACTGCCAAGGGCTCCAGCAGTGAGAGCTCTTTCATAGGGCAGGGAATGGCAACTGCATGGCTCTTACAGCGGTTGCTCGGCCTTCCAGCCTAAGCAAAGCACAGAGAGCACCAGGCTCCCAGCGCCCCTGGCTGGGGTCTGCAGCCCCACACACCCGGATGCTGACTCCGTGAGCGCCCAGAAGGTGCCTGACCGACGTCATTTCCCGAGTGCTCTCCTGCCCTGCAGAGACGTGTGCAGGAGGTTGGGGCTGCCCCTGCGTGTCTGGGCTCCCGCCCACAGCCCCAGCTCAGGGGAATCAGCCCCTGAGCCAAGACCTGCAGGAGGCGCGGGGCGTCCCTGCCTGGAAGCCACGTGCACAGTTCGCGGGGACGCGAGCCTCCTTGGGAAGAGTCGAGGGAGCCAAGCCGCTTGCAGCTGCAATCCCTGCTTGGGCGGAGCCGAGTGCGCGTCCAGTACCGCAGAGCTCCAGCTCTTCTCAGAGGCCGGATCTAGTCAAGTGGCTTGCGCGAGGCAGCTCTGCCGTGGGCGAGAGTCGCCCAGGCTTGCCTCGCTGCTAGCCTTCCTGCCCAGGAAGGAGCAGGCTGTGCGATGCTGGGAGAGGCCACTGACGCCTTCCAGGCCTCAGCTCCGCTCCTGCCTTGCCTTTGCAGCCAGGCCCCAGGCGTCCTTGGGGACGGCTTTGGGGTCGGTGGCTTGCACCCTGCCAGCGCTCCAGCTGTGAGGGCTCTATTAGAGGAAGGGGAGGGCAAGTGCAGGGCTCCTCCAGCGGTTGCTTGGCCGCCCAGACTCAGCGCCGCACCGAGAGCACAAGGCTCCCAGGTCCCCTGGCTGTGGTCTGCAGCCCCACACACCCGGAGGCTGACTCCGTGGGCACCCGGAATTTGCCTGACAGACGTCATTTCCCTGGGGCTCTCCTCCCCAGCAGAGACGTGTGCAGGTGGTTGGGGCCTGCCCCTGCGTGTCTGGGCTCCCGCCCACAGCCCCAGCTCAGGGGAAGCAGCCCCTGAGCCGAGACCTGCAGGAAGCGCGGGGCGCCCCCGCCTGGAAGCCTAGTGCACAGCATGCGGGAAGCGAGCCTCCTCGGGGGAAGAGGAGGCAGCCCAGCTGCGTGCGGCTGCGATCACTTCTTGGCCGGAGCCCAGTGCGCCTCCAGGACGGCAGAGCTCCAGCTCTGCTCAGAGGCCAGATCTGGCAGAGTTGCTGGCGTGGGGCTGCTCTGCCCTGGGTGAGCCTTGCCAGACTTGCCTCGCGTCTAGGCTTCCTGACCAGGAAGGAGAAGGCTGCGCGAGACTGGGAGACGCTACTGGCGCCTTCCTGGCCTCGGCTCCACTCCTGCCTTGCCTTTGCACCTAGTCCCCAGGCATCCTTGCAGTGGCTTTAGAGGCCGGTGTGTTGCACACTGCCAAGGGCTCCAGCAGTGAGAGCTCTTTCATAGGGCAGGGAATGGCAACTGCATGGCTCTTACAGCGGTTGCTCGGCCTTCCAGCCTAAGCAAAGCACAGAGAGCACCAGGCTCCCAGCGCCCCTGGCTGGGGTCTGCAGCCCCACACACCCGGATGCTGACTCCGTGAGCGCCCAGAAGGTGCCTGACCGACGTCATTTCCCGAGTGCTCTCCTGCCCTGCAGAGACGTGTGCAGGAGGTTGGGGCTGCCCCTGCGTGTCTGGGCTCCCGCCCACAGCCCCAGCTCAGGGGAATCAGCCCCTGAGCCAAGACCTGCAGGAGGCGCGGGGCGTCCCTGCCTGGAAGCCACGTGCACAGTTCGCGGGGACGCGAGCCTCCTTGGGAAGAGTCGAGGGAGCCAAGCCGCTTGCAGCTGCAATCCCTGCTTGGGCGGAGCCGAGTGCGCGTCCAGTACCGCAGAGCTCCAGCTCTTCTCAGAGGCCGGATCTAGTCAAGTGGCTTGCGCGAGGCAGCTCTGCCGTGGGCGAGAGTCGCCCAGGCTTGCCTCGCTGCTAGCCTTCCTGCCCAGGAAGGAGCAGGCTGTGCGATGCTGGGAGAGGCCACTGACGCCTTCCAGGCCTCAGCTCCGCTCCTGCCTTGCCTTTGCAGCCAGGCCCCAGGCGTCCTTGGGGACGGCTTTGGGGTCGGTGGCTTGCACCCTGCCAGCGCTCCAGCTGTGAGGGCTCTATTAGAGGAAGGGGAGGGCAAGTGCAGGGCTCCTCCAGCGGTTGCTTGGCCGCCCAGACTCAGCGCCGCACCGAGAGCACAAGGCTCCCAGGTCCCCTGGCTGTGGTCTGCAGCCCCACACACCCGGAGGCTGACTCCGTGGGCACCCGGAATTTGCCTGACAGACGTCATTTCCCTGGGGCTCTCCTCCCCAGCAGAGACGTGTGCAGGTGGTTGGGGCCTGCCCCTGCGTGTCTGGGCTCCCGCCCACAGCCCCAGCTCAGGGGAAGCAGCCCCTGAGCCGAGACCTGCAGGAAGCGCGGGGCGCCCCCGCCTGGAAGCCTAGTGCACAGCATGCGGGAAGCGAGCCTCCTCGGGGGAAGAGGAGGCAGCCCAGCTGCGTGCGGCTGCGATCACTTCTTGGCCGGAGCCCAGTGCGCCTCCAGGACGGCAGAGCTCCAGCTCTGCTCAGAGGCCAGATCTGGCAGAGTTGCTGGCGTGGGGCTGCTCTGCCCTGGGTGAGCCTTGCCAGACTTGCCTCGCGTCTAGGCTTCCTGACCAGGAAGGAGAAGGCTGCGCGAGACTGGGAGACGCTACTGGCGCCTTCCTGGCCTCGGCTCCACTCCTGCCTTGCCTTTGCACCTAGTCCCCAGGCATCCTTGCAGTGGCTTTAGAGGCCGGTGTGTTGCACACTGCCAAGGGCTCCAGCAGTGAGAGCTCTGTCATAGGGCAGGGAATGGCAACTGCAGGGCTCTTACAGCGGTTGCTCGGCCTTCCAGACTAAGCACAGCACAGAGAGCACCAGGCTCCCAGCGCCCCTGGCTGGGGTCTGCAGCCCCACACACCCGGATGCTGACTCCGTGAGCGCCCAGAAGGTGCCTGACCGTCGTCATTTCCCGAGTGCTCTCCTCCCCTGCAGAGACGTGTGCAGGAGGTTGGGGCTGCCCCTGCGTGTCTGGGCTCCCGCCCACAGCCCCAGCTCAGGGGAAGCAGCCCCTGAGCCAAGACCTGCAGGAGGCGCGGGGCGTCCCTGCCTGGAAGCCACGTGCACAGTTCGCGGGGACGCGAGCCTCCTTGGGAAGAGTCGAGGGAGCCAAGCCCCTTGCAGCTGCAATCCCTGCTTGGGCGGAGCCGAGTGCGCGTCCAGTACCGCAGAGCTCCAGCTCTTCTCAGAGGCCGGATCTAGTCAAGTGGCTTGCGCGAGGCAGCTCTGCCGTGGGCGAGAGTCGCCCAGGCTTGCCTCGCTGCTAGCCTTCCTGCCCAGGAAGGAGCAGGCTGTGCGATGCTGGGAGAGGCCACTGGCGCCTTCCTGGCCTCAGCTCCGCTCCTGCCTTGCCTTTGCAGCCAGGCCCCAGGCGTCCTTGGGGACGGCTTTGGGGTCGGTGGCTTGCACCCTGCCAGCGCTCCAGCTGTGAGGGCTCTATTAGAGGAAGGGGAGGGCAAGTGCAGGGCTCCTCCAGCGGTTGCTTGGCCGCCCAGACTCAGCGCCGCACCGAGAGCACAAGGCTCCCAGGTCCCCTGGCTGTGGTCTGCAGCCCCACACACCCGGAGGCTGACTCCGTGGGCACCCGGAATTTGCCTGACAGACGTCATTTCCCTGGGGCTCTCCTCCCCAGCAGAGACGTGTGCAGGTGGTTGGGGCCTGCCCCTGCGTGTCTGGGCTCCCGCCCACAGCCCCAGCTCAGGGGAAGCAGCCCCTGAGCCGAGACCTGCAGGAAGCGCGGGGCGCCCCCGCCTGGAAGCCTAGTGCACAGCATGCGGGAAGCGAGCCTCCTCGGGGGAAGAGGAGGCAGCCCAGCTGCGTGCGGCTGCGATCACTTCTTGGCCGGAGCCCAGTGCGCCTCCAGGACGGCAGAGCTCCAGCTCTGCTCAGAGGCCAGATCTGGCAGAGTTGCTGGCGTGGGGCTGCTCTGCCCTGGGTGAGCCTTGCCAGACTTGCCTCGCGTCTAGGCTTCCTGACCAGGAAGGAGAAGGCTGCGCGAGACTGGGAGACGCTACTGGCGCCTTCCTGGCCTCGGCTCCACTCCTGCCTTGCCTTTGCACCTAGTCCCCAGGCATCCTTGCAGTGGCTTTAGAGGCCGGTGTGTTGCACACTGCCAAGGGCTCCAGCAGTGAGAGCTCTGTCATAGGGCAGGGAATGGCAACTGCAGGGCTCTTACAGCGGTTGCTCGGCCTTCCAGACTAAGCACAGCACGGAGAGCACCAGGCTCCCAGCGCCCCTGGCTGGGGTCTGCAGCCCCACACACCCGGATGCTGACTCCGTGAGCGCCCAGAAGGTGCCTGACCGTCGTCATTTCCCGAGTGCTCTCCTCCCCTGCAGAGACGTGTGCAGGAGGTTGGGGCTGCCCCTGCGTGTCTGGGCTCCCGCCCACAGCCCCAGCTCAGGGGAAGCAGCCCCTGAGCCAAGACCTGCAGGAGGCGCGGGGCGTCCCTGCCTGGAAGCCACGTGCACAGTTCGCGGGGACGCGAGCCTCCTTGGGAAGAGTCGAGGGAGCCAAGCCGCTTGCAGCTGCAATCCCTGCTTGGGCGGAGCCGAGTGCGCGTCCAGTACGGCAGAGCTCCAGCTCTTCTCAGAGGCCGGATCTAGTCAAGTGGCTTGCGCGAGGCAGCTCTGCCGTGGGCGAGAGTCGCCCAGGCTTGCCTCGCTGCTAGCCTTCCTGCCCAGGAAGGAGCAGGCTGTGCGATGCTGGGAGAGGCCACTGGCGCCTTCCTGGCCTCAGCTCCGCTCCTGCCTTGCCTTTGCAGCCAGGCCCCAGGCGTCCTTGGGGACGGCTTTGGGGTCGGTGGCTTGCACCCTGCCAGTGCTCCAGCTGTGAGGGCTCTATTAGAGGAAGGGGAGGGCAAGTGCAGGGCTCCTCCAGCGGTTGCTTGGCCGCCCAGACTCAGCGCCGCAGCGAGAGCACAAGGCTCCCAGGTCCCCTGGCTGTGGTCTGCAGCCCCACACACCCGGAGGCTGACTCCGTGGGCACCCGGAATTTGCCTGACAGACGTCATTTCCCTGGGGCTCTCCTCCCCAGCAGAGACGTGTGCAGGTGGTTGGGGCCTGCCCCTGCGTGTCTGGGCTCCCGCCCACAGCCCCAGCTCAGGGGAAGCAGCCCCTGAGCCGAGACCTGCAGGAAGCGCGGGGCGCCCCCGCCTGGAAGCCTAGTGCACAGCATGCGGGAAGCGAGCCTCCTCGGGGGAAGAGGAGGCAGCCCAGCTGCGTGCGGCTGCGATCACTTCTTGGCCGGAGCCCAGTGCGCCTCCAGGACGGCAGAGCTCCAGCTCTGCTCAGAGGCCAGATCTGGCAGAGTTGCTGGCGTGGGGCTGCTCTGCCGTGGGTGAGCCTTGCCAGACTTGCCTCGCGTCTAGGCTTCCTGACCAGGAAGGAGAAGGCTGCGCGAGACTGGGAGACGCTACTGGCGCCTTCCTGGCCTCGGCTCCACTCCTGCCTTGCCTTTGCACCTAGTCCCCAGGCATCCTTGCAGTGGCTTTAGAGGCCGGTGTGTTGCACACTGCCAAGGGCTCCAGCAGTGAGAGCTCTTTCATAGGGCAGGGAATGGCAACTGCATGGCTCTTACAGCGGTTGCTCGGCCTTCCAGCCTAAGCAAAGCACAGAGAGCACCAGGCTCCCAGCGCCCCTGGCTGGGGTCTGCAGCCCCACACACCCGGATGCTGACTCCGTGAGCGCCCAGAAGGTGCCTGACCGACGTCATTTCCCGAGTGCTCTCCTGCCCTGCAGAGACGTGTGCAGGAGGTTGGGGCTGCCCCTGCGTGTCTGGGCTCCCGCCCACAGCCCCAGCTCAGGGGAATCAGCCCCTGAGCCAAGACCTGCAGGAGGCGCGGGGCGTCCCTGCCTGGAAGCCACGTGCACAGTTCGCGGGGACGCGAGCCTCCTTGGGAAGAGTCGAGGGAGCCAAGCCGCTTGCAGCTGCAATCCCTGCTTGGGCGGAGCCGAGTGCGCGTCCAGTACCGCAGAGCTCCAGCTCTTCTCAGAGGCCGGATCTAGTCAAGTGGCTTGCGCGAGGCAGCTCTGCCGTGGGCGAGAGTCGCCCAGGCTTGCCTCGCTGCTAGCCTTCCTGCCCAGGAAGGAGCAGGCTGTGCGATGCTGGGAGAGGCCACTGACGCCTTCCAGGCCTCAGCTCCGCTCCTGCCTTGCCTTTGCAGCCAGGCCCCAGGCGTCCTTGGGGACGGCTTTGGGGTCGGTGGCTTGCACCCTGCCAGCGCTCCAGCTGTGAGGGCTCTATTAGAGGAAGGGGAGGGCAAGTGCAGGGCTCCTCCAGCGGTTGCTTGGCCGCCCAGACTCAGCGCCGCACCGAGAGCACAAGGCTCCCAGGTCCCCTGGCTGTGGTCTGCAGCCCCACACACCCGGAGGCTGACTCCGTGGGCACCCGGAATTTGCCTGACAGACGTCATTTCCCTGGGGCTCTCCTCCCCAGCAGAGACGTGTGCAGGTGGTTGGGGCCTGCCCCTGCGTGTCTGGGCTCCCGCCCACAGCCCCAGCTCAGGGGAAGCAGCCCCTGAGCCGAGACCTGCAGGAAGCGCGGGGCGCCCCCGCCTGGAAGCCTAGTGCACAGCATGCGGGAAGCGAGCCTCCTCGGGGGAAGAGGAGGCAGCCCAGCTGCGTGCGGCTGCGATCACTTCTTGGCCGGAGCCCAGTGCGCCTCCAGGACGGCAGAGCTCCAGCTCTGCTCAGAGGCCAGATCTGGCAGAGTTGCTGGCGTGGGGCTGCTCTGCCCTGGGTGAGCCTTGCCAGACTTGCCTCGCGTCTAGGCTTCCTGACCAGGAAGGAGAAGGCTGCGCGAGACTGGGAGACGCTACTGGCGCCTTCCTGGCCTCGGCTCCACTCCTGCCTTGCCTTTGCACCTAGTCCCCAGGCATCCTTGCAGTGGCTTTAGAGGCCGGTGTGTTGCACACTGCCAAGGGCTCCAGCAGTGAGAGCTCTTTCATAGGGCAGGGAATGGCAACTGCATGGCTCTTACAGCGGTTGCTCGGCCTTCCAGCCTAAGCAAAGCACAGAGAGCACCAGGCTCCCAGCGCCCCTGGCTGGGGTCTGCAGCCCCACACACCCGGATGCTGACTCCGTGAGCGCCCAGAAGGTGCCTGACCGACGTCATTTCCCGAGTGCTCTCCTGCCCTGCAGAGACGTGTGCAGGAGGTTGGGGCTGCCCCTGCGTGTCTGGGCTCCCGCCCACAGCCCCAGCTCAGGGGAATCAGCCCCTGAGCCAAGACCTGCAGGAGGCGCGGGGCGTCCCTGCCTGGAAGCCACGTGCACAGTTCGCGGGGACGCGAGCCTCCTTGGGAAGAGTCGAGGGAGCCAAGCCGCTTGCAGCTGCAATCCCTGCTTGGGCGGAGCCGAGTGCGCGTCCAGTACCGCAGAGCTCCAGGTCTTCTCAGAGGCCGGATCTAGTCAAGTGGCTTGCGCGAGGCAGCTCTGCCGTGGGCGAGAGTCGCCCAGGCTTGCCTCGCTGCTAGCCTTCCTGCCCAGGAAGGAGCAGGCTGTGCGATGCTGGGAGAGGCCACTGACGCCTTCCAGGCCTCAGCTCCGCTCCTGCCTTGCCTTTGCAGCCAGGCCCCAGGCGTCCTTGGGGACGGCTTTGGGGTCGGTGGCTTGCACCCTGCCAGCGCTCCAGCTGTGAGGGCTCTATTAGAGGAAGGGGAGGGCAAGTGCAGGGCTCCTCCAGCGGTTGCTTGGCCGCCCAGACTCAGCGCCGCACCGAGAGCACAAGGCTCCCAGGTCCCCTGGCTGTGGTCTGCAGCCCCACACACCCGGAGGCTGACTGCGTGGGCACCCGGAATTTGCCTGACAGACGTCATTTCCCTGGGGCTCTCCTCCCCAGCAGAGACGTGTGCAGGTGGTTGGGGCCTGCCCCTGCGTGTCTGGGCTCCCGCCCACAGCCCCAGCTCAGGGGAAGCAGCCCCTGAGCCGAGACCTGCAGGAAGCGCGGGGCGCCCCCGCCTGGAAGCCTAGTGCACAGCATGCGGGAAGCGAGCCTCCTCGGGGGAAGAGGAGGCAGCCCAGCTGCGTGCGGCTGCGATCACTTCTTGGCCGGAGCCCAGTGCGCCTCCAGGACGGCAGAGCTCCAGCTCTGCTCAGAGGCCAGATCTGGCAGAGTTGCTGGCGTGGGGCTGCTCTGCCCTGGGTGAGCCTTGCCAGACTTGCCTCGCGTCTAGGCTTCCTGACCAGGAAGGAGAAGGCTGCGCGAGACTGGGAGACGCTACTGGCGCCTTCCTGGCCTCGGCTCCACTCCTGCCTTGCCTTTGCACCTAGTCCCCAGGCATCCTTGCAGTGGCTTTAGAGGCCGGTGTGTTGCACACTGCCAAGGGCTCCAGCAGTGAGAGCTCTTTCATAGGGCAGGGAATGGCAACTGCATGGCTCTTACAGCGGTTGCTCGGCCTTCCAGCCTAAGCAAAGCACAGAGAGCACCAGGCTCCCAGCGCCCCTGGCTGGGGTCTGCAGCCCCACACACCCGGATGCTGACTCCGTGAGCGCCCAGAAGGTGCCTGACCGACGTGATTTCCCGAGTGCTCTCCTGCCCTGCAGAGACGTGTGCAGGAGGTTGGGGCTGCCCCTGCGTGTCTGGGCTCCCGCCCACAGCCCCAGCTCAGGGGAATCAGCCCCTGAGCCAAGACCTGCAGGAGGCGCGGGGCGTCCCTGCCTGGAAGCCACGTGCACAGTTCGCGGGGACGCGAGCCTCCTTGGGAAGAGTCGAGGGAGCCAAGCCGCTTGCAGCTGCAATCCCTGCTTGGGCGGAGCCGAGTGCGCGTCCAGTACCGCAGAGCTCCAGGTCTTCTCAGAGGCCGGATCTAGTCAAGTGGCTTGCGCGAGGCAGCTCTGCCGTGGGCGAGAGTCGCCCAGGCTTGCCTCGCTGCTAGCCTTCCTGCCCAGGAAGGAGCAGGCTGTGCGATGCTGGGAGAGGCCACTGACGCCTTCCAGGCCTCAGCTCCGCTCCTGCCTTGCCTTTGCAGCCAGGCCCCAGGCGTCCTTGGGGACGGCTTTGGGGTCGGTGGCTTGCACCCTGCCAGCGCTCCAGCTGTGAGGGCTCTATTAGAGGAAGGGGAGGGCAAGTGCAGGGCTCCTCCAGCGGTTGCTTGGCCGCCCAGACTCAGCGCCGCACCGAGAGCACAAGGCTCCCAGGTCCCCTGGCTGTGGTCTGCAGCCCCACACACCCGGAGGCTGACTCCGTGGGCACCCGGAATTTGCCTGACAGACGTCATTTCCCTGGGGCTCTCCTCCCCAGCAGAGACGTGTGCAGGTGGTTGGGGCCTGCCCCTGCGTGTCTGGGCTCCCGCCCACAGCCCCAGCTCAGGGGAAGCAGCCCCTGAGCCGAGACCTGCAGGAAGCGCGGGGCGCCCCCGCCTGGAAGCCTAGTGCACAGCATGCGGGAAGCGAGCCTCCTCGGGGGAAGAGGAGGCAGCCCAGCTGCGTGCGGCTGCGATCACTTCTTGGCCGGAGCCCAGTGCGCCTCCAGGACGGCAGAGCTCCAGCTCTGCTCAGAGGCCAGATCTGGCAGAGTTGCTGGCGTGGGGCTGCTCTGCCCTGGGTGAGCCTTGCCAGACTTGCCTCGCGTCTAGGCTTCCTGACCAGGAAGGAGAAGGCTGCGCGAGACTGGGAGACGCTACTGGCGCCTTCCTGGCCTCGGCTCCACTCCTGCCTTGCCTTTGCACCTAGTCCCCAGGCATCCTTGCAGTGGCTTTAGAGGCCGGTGTGTTGCACACTGCCAAGGGCTCCAGCAGTGAGAGCTCTGTCATAGGGCAGGGAATGGCAACTGCAGGGCTCTTACAGCGGTTGCTCGGCCTTCCAGACTAAGCACAGCACGGAGAGCACCAGGCTCCCAGCGCCCCTGGCTGGGGTCTGCAGCCCCACACACCCGGATGCTGACTCCGTGAGCGCCCAGAAGGTGCCTGACCGTCGTCATTTCCCGAGTGCTCTCCTCCCCTGCAGAGACGTGTGCAGGAGGTTGGGGCTGCCCCTGCGTGTCTGGGCTCCCGCCCACAGCCCCAGCTCAGGGGAAGCAGCCCCTGAGCCAAGACCTGCAGGAGGCGCGGGGCGTCCCTGCCTGGAAGCCACGTGCACAGTTCGCGGGGACGCGAGCCTCCTTGGGAAGAGTCGAGGGAGCCAAGCCGCTTGCAGCTGCAATCCCTGCTTGGGCGGAGCCGAGTGCGCGTCCAGTACGGCAGAGCTCCAGCTCTTCTCAGAGGCCGGATCTAGTCAAGTGGCTTGCGCGAGGCAGCTCTGCCGTGGGCGAGAGTCGCCCAGGCTTGCCTCGCTGCTAGCCTTCCTGCCCAGGAAGGAGCAGGCTGTGCGATGCTGGGAGAGGCCACTGGCGCCTTCCTGGCCTCAGCTCCGCTCCTGCCTTGCCTTTGCAGCCAGGCCCCAGGCGTCCTTGGGGACGGCTTTGGGGTCGGTGGCTTGCACCCTGCCAGTGCTCCAGCTGTGAGGGCTCTATTAGAGGAAGGGGAGGGCAAGTGCAGGGCTCCTCCAGCGGTTGCTTGGCCGCCCAGACTCAGCGCCGCAGCGAGAGCACAAGGCTCCCAGGTCCCCTGGCTGTGGTCTGCAGCCCCACACACCCGGAGGCTGACTCCGTGGGCACCCGGAATTTGCCTGACAGACGTCATTTCCCTGGGGCTCTCCTCCCCAGCAGAGACGTGTGCAGGTGGTTGGGGCCTGCCCCTGCGTGTCTGGGCTCCCGCCCACAGCCCCAGCTCAGGGGAAGCAGCCCCTGAGCCGAGACCTGCAGGAAGCGCGGGGCGCCCCCGCCTGGAAGCCTAGTGCACAGCATGCGGGAAGCGAGCCTCCTCGGGGGAAGAGGAGGCAGCCCAGCTGCGTGCGGCTGCGATCACTTCTTGGCCGGAGCCCAGTGCGCCTCCAGGACGGCAGAGCTCCAGCTCTGCTCAGAGGCCAGATCTGGCAGAGTTGCTGGCGTGGGGCTGCTCTGCCGTGGGTGAGCCTTGCCAGACTTGCCTCGCGTCTAGGCTTCCTGACCAGGAAGGAGAAGGCTGCGCGAGACTGGGAGACGCTACTGGCGCCTTCCTGGCCTCGGCTCCACTCCTGCCTTGCCTTTGCACCTAGTCCCCAGGCATCCTTGCAGTGGCTTTAGAGGCCGGTGTGTTGCACACTGCCAAGGGCTCCAGCAGTGAGAGCTCTTTCATAGGGCAGGGAATGGCAACTGCATGGCTCTTACAGCGGTTGCTCGGCCTTCCAGCCTAAGCAAAGCACAGAGAGCACCAGGCTCCCAGCGCCCCTGGCTGGGGTCTGCAGCCCCACACACCCGGATGCTGACTCCGTGAGCGCCCAGAAGGTGCCTGACCGACGTCATTTCCCGAGTGCTCTCCTGCCCTGCAGAGACGTGTGCAGGAGGTTGGGGCTGCCCCTGCGTGTCTGGGCTCCCGCCCACAGCCCCAGCTCAGGGGAATCAGCCCCTGAGCCAAGACCTGCAGGAGGCGCGGGGCGTCCCTGCCTGGAAGCCACGTGCACAGTTCGCGGGGACGCGAGCCTCCTTGGGAAGAGTCGAGGGAGCCAAGCCGCTTGCAGCTGCAATCCCTGCTTGGGCGGAGCCGAGTGCGCGTCCAGTACCGCAGAGCTCCAGCTCTTCTCAGAGGCCGGATCTAGTCAAGTGGCTTGCGCGAGGCAGCTCTGCCGTGGGCGAGAGTCGCCCAGGCTTGCCTCGCTGCTAGCCTTCCTGCCCAGGAAGGAGCAGGCTGTGCGATGCTGGGAGAGGCCACTGACGCCTTCCAGGCCTCAGCTCCGCTCCTGCCTTGCCTTTGCAGCCAGGCCCCAGGCGTCCTTGGGGACGGCTTTGGGGTCGGTGGCTTGCACCCTGCCAGCGCTCCAGCTGTGAGGGCTCTATTAGAGGAAGGGGAGGGCAAGTGCAGGGCTCCTCCAGCGGTTGCTTGGCCGCCCAGACTCAGCGCCGCAGCGAGAGCACAAGGCTCCCAGGTCCCCTGGCTGTGGTCTGCAGCCCCACACACCCGGAGGCTGACTCCGTGGGCACCCGGAATTTGCCTGACAGACGTCATTTCCCTGGGGCTCTCCTCCCCAGCAGAGACGTGTGCAGGTGGTTGGGGCCTGCCCCTGCGTGTCTGGGCTCCCGCCCACAGCCCCAGCTCAGGGGAAGCAGCCCCTGAGCCGAGACCTGCAGGAAGCGCGGGGCGCCCCCGCCTGGAAGCCTAGTGCACAGCATGCGGGAAGCGAGCCTCCTCGGGGGAAGAGGAGGCAGCCCAGCTGCGTGCGGCTGCGATCACTTCTTGGCCGGAGCCCAGTGCGCCTCCAGGACGGCAGAGCTCCAGCTCTGCTCAGAGGCCAGATCTGGCAGAGTTGCTGGCGTGGGGCTGCTCTGCCCTGGGTGAGCCTTGCCAGACTTGCCTCGCGTCTAGGCTTCCTGACCAGGAAGGAGAAGGCTGCGCGAGACTGGGAGACGCTACTGGCGCCTTCCTGGCCTCGGCTCCACTCCTGCCTTGCCTTTGCACCTAGTCCCCAGGCATCCTTGCAGTGGCTTTAGAGGCCGGTGTGTTGCACACTGCCAAGGGCTCCAGCAGTGAGAGCTCTGTCATAGGGCAGGGAATGGCAACTGCAGGGCTCTTACAGCGGTTGCTCGGCCTTCCAGACTAAGCACAGCACAGAGAGCACCAGGCTCCCAGCGCCTCTGGCTGGGGTCTGCAGCCCCACACACCCGGATGCTGACTCCGTGAGCGCCCAGAAGGTGCCTGACCGTCGTCATTTCCCGAGTGCTCTCCTCCCCTGCAGAGACGTGTGCAGGAGGTTGGGGCTGCCCCTGCGTGTCTGGGCTCCCGCCCACAGCCCCAGCTCAGGGGAAGCAGCCCCTGAGCCAAGACCTGCAGGAGGCGCGGGGCGTCCCTGTCTGGAAGCCACGTGCACAGTTCGCGGGGACGCGAGCCTCCTTGGGAAGAGTCGAGGGAGCCAAGCCGCTTGCAGCTGCAATCCCTGCTTGGGCGGAGCCGAGTGCGCGACCAGTACGGCAGAGCTCCAGCTCTTCTCAGAGGCCGGATCTAGTCAAGTGGCTTGCGCGAGGCAGCTCTGCCGTGGGCGAGAGTCGCCCAGGCTTGCCTCGCTGCTAGCCTTCCTGCCCAGGAAGGAGCAGGCTGTGCGATGCTGGGAGAGGCCACTGGCGCCTTCCTGGCCTCAGCTCCGCTCCTGCCTTGCCTTTGCAGCCAGGCCCCAGGCGTCCTTGGGACGGCTTTGGGGTCGGTGGCTTGCACCCTGCCAGCGCTCCAGCTGTGAGGGCTCTATTAGAGGAAGGGGAGGGCAAGTGCAGGGCTCCTCCAGCGGTTGCTTGGCCGCCCAGACTCAGCGCCGCACCGAGAGCACAAGGCTCCCAGGTCCCCTGGCTGTGGTCTGCAGCCCCACACACCCGGAGGCTGACTCCGTGGGCACCCGGAATTTGCCTGACAGACGTCATTTCCCTGGGGCTCTCCTCCCCAGCAGAGACGTGTGCAGGTGGTTGGGGCCTGCCCCTGCGTGTCTGGGCTCCCGCCCACAGCCCCAGCTCAGGGGAAGCAGCCCCTGAGCCGAGACCTGCAGGAAGCGCGGGGCGCCCCCGCCTGGAAGCCTAGTGCACAGCATGCGGGAAGCGAGCCTCCTCGGGGGAAGAGGAGGCAGCCCAGCTGCGTGCGGCTGCGATCACTTCTTGGCCGGAGCCCAGTGCGCCTCCAGGACGGCAGAGCTCCAGCTCTGCTCAGAGGCCAGATCTGGCAGAGTTGCTGGCGTGGGGCTGCTCTGCCCTGGGTGAGCCTTGCCAGACTTGCCTCGCGTCTAGGCTTCCTGACCAGGAAGGAGAAGGCTGCGCGAGACTGGGAGACGCTACTGGCGCCTTCCTGGCCTCGGCTCCACTCCTGCCTTGCCTTTGCACCTAGTCCCCAGGCATCCTTGCAGTGGCTTTAGAGGCCGGTGTGTTGCACACTGCCAAGGGCTCCAGCAGTGAGAGCTCTTTCATAGGGCAGGGAATGGCAACTGCATGGCTCTTACAGCGGTTGCTCGGCCTTCCAGCCTAAGCAAAGCACAGAGAGCACCAGGCTCCCAGCGCCCCTGGCTGGGGTCTGCAGCCCCACACACCCGGATGCTGACTCCGTGAGCGCCCAGAAGGTGCCTGACCGACGTCATTTCCCGAGTGCTCTCCTGCCCTGCAGAGACGTGTGCAGGAGGTTGGGGCTGCCCCTGCGTGTCTGGGCTCCCGCCCACAGCCCCAGCTCAGGGGAATCAGCCCCTGAGCCAAGACCTGCAGGAGGCGCGGGGCGTCCCTGCCTGGAAGCCACGTGCACAGTTCGCGGGGACGCGAGCCTCCTTGGGAAGAGTCGAGGGAGCCAAGCCGCTTGCAGCTGCAATCCCTGCTTGGGCGGAGCCGAGTGCGCGTCCAGTACCGCAGAGCTCCAGCTCTTCTCAGAGGCCGGATCTAGTCAAGTGGCTTGCGCGAGGCAGCTCTGCCGTGGGCGAGAGTCGCCCAGGCTTGCCTCGCTGCTAGCCTTCCTGCCCAGGAAGGAGCAGGCTGTGCGATGCTGGGAGAGGCCACTGGCGCCTTCCAGGCCTCAGCTCCGCTCCTGCCTTGCCTTTGCAGCCAGGCCCCAGGCGTCCTTGGGGACGGCTTTGGGGTCGGTGGCTTGCACCCTGCCAGCGCTCCAGCTGTGAGGGCTCTATTAGAGGAAGGGGAGGGCAAGTGCAGGGCTCCTCCAGCGGTTGCTTGGCCGCCCAGACTCAGCGCCGCACCGAGAGCACAAGGCTCCCAGGTCCCCTGGCTGTGGTCTGCAGCCCCACACACCCGGAGGCTGACTCCGTGGGCACCCGGAATTTGCCTGACAGACGTCATTTCCCTGGGGCTCTCCTCCCCAGCAGAGACGTGTGCAGGTGGTTGGGGCCTGCCCCTGCGTGTCTGGGCTCCCGCCCACAGCCCCAGCTCAGGGGAAGCAGCCCCTGAGCCGAGACCTGCAGGAAGCGCGGGGCGCCCCCGCCTGGAAGCCTAGTGCACAGCATGCGGGAAGCGAGCCTCCTCGGGGGAAGAGGAGGCAGCCCAGCTGCGTGCGGCTGCGATCACTTCTTGGCCGGAGCCCAGTGCGCCTCCAGGACGGCAGAGCTCCAGCTCTGCTCAGAGGCCAGATCTGGCAGAGTTGCTGGCGTGGGGCTGCTCTGCCCTGGGTGAGCCTTGCCAGACTTGCCTCGCGTCTAGGCTTCCTGACCAGGAAGGAGAAGGCTGCGCGAGACTGGGAGACGCTACTGGCGCCTTCCTGGCCTCGGCTCCACTCCTGCCTTGCCTTTGCACCTAGTCCCCAGGCATCCTTGCAGTGGCTTTAGAGGCCGGTGTGTTGCACACTGCCAAGGGCTCCAGCAGTGAGAGCTCTTTCATAGGGCAGGGAATGGCAACTGCATGGCTCTTACAGCGGTTGCTCGGCCTTCCAGCCTAAGCAAAGCACAGAGAGCACCAGGCTCCCAGCGCCCCTGGCTGGGGTCTGCAGCCCCACACACCCGGATGCTGACTCCGTGAGCGCCCAGAAGGTGCCTGACCGACGTCATTTCCCGAGTGCTCTCCTGCCCTGCAGAGACGTGTGCAGGAGGTTGGGGCTGCCCCTGCGTGTCTGGGCTCCCGCCCACAGCCCCAGCTCAGGGGAATCAGCCCCTGAGCCAAGACCTGCAGGAGGCGCGGGGCGTCCCTGCCTGGAAGCCACGTGCACAGTTCGCGGGGACGCGAGCCTCCTTGGGAAGAGTCGAGGGAGCCAAGCCGCTTGCAGCTGCAATCCCTGCTTGGGCGGAGCCGAGTGCGCGACCAGTACGGCAGAGCTCCAGCTCTTCTCAGAGGCCGGATCTAGTCAAGTGGCTTGCGCGAGGCAGCTCTGCCGGGGGCGAGAGTCGCCCAGGCTTGCCTCGCTGCTAGCCTTCCTGCCCAGGAAGGAGCAGGCTGTGCGATGCTGGGAGAGGCCACTGGCGCCTTCCTGGCCTCAGCTCCGCTCCTGCCTTGCCTTTGCAGCCAGGCCCCAGGCGTCCTTGGGGACGGCTTTGGGGTCGGTGGCTTGCACCCTGCCAGCGCTCCAGCTGTGAGGGCTCTATTAGAGGAAGGGGAGGGCAAGTGCAGGGCTCCTCCAGCGGTTGCTTGGCCGCCCAGACTCAGCGCCGCACCGAGAGCACAAGGCTCCCAGGTCCCCTGGCTGTGGTCTGCAGCCCCACACACCCGGAGGCTGACTCCGTGGGCACCCGGAATTTGCCTGACAGACGTCATTTCCCTGGGGCTCTCCTCCCCAGCAGAGACGTGTGCAGGTGGTTGGGGCCTGCCCCTGCGTGTCTGGGCTCCCGCCCACAGCCCCAGCTCAGGGGAAGCAGCCCCTGAGCCGAGACCTGCAGGAAGCGCGGGGCGCCCCCGCCTGGAAGCCTAGTGCACAGCATGCGGGAAGCGAGCCTCCTCGGGGGAAGAGGAGGCAGCCCAGCTGCGTGCGGCTGCGATCACTTCTTGGCCGGAGCCCAGTGCGCCTCCAGGACGGCAGAGCTCCAGCTCTGCTCAGAGGCCAGATCTGGCAGAGTTGCTGGCGTGGGGCTGCTCTGCCCTGGGTGAGCCTTGCCAGACTTGCCTCGCGTCTAGGCTTCCTGACCAGGAAGGAGAAGGCTGCGCGAGACTGGGAGACGCTACTGGCGCCTTCCTGGCCTCGGCTCCACTCCTGCCTTGCCTTTGCACCTAGTCCCCAGGCATCCTTGCAGTGGCTTTAGAGGCCGGTGTGTTGCACACTGCCAAGGGCTCCAGCAGTGAGAGCTCTTTCATAGGGCAGGGAATGGCAACTGCATGGCTCTTACAGCGGTTGCTCGGCCTTCCAGCCTAAGCAAAGCACAGAGAGCACCAGGCTCCCAGCGCCCCTGGCTGGGGTCTGCAGCCCCACACACCCGGATGCTGACTCCGTGAGCGCCCAGAAGGTGCCTGACCGACGTCATTTCCCGAGTGCTCTCCTGCCCTGCAGAGACGTGTGCAGGAGGTTGGGGCTGCCCCTGCGTGTCTGGGCTCCCGCCCACAGCCCCAGCTCAGGGGAATCAGCCCCTGAGCCAAGACCTGCAGGAGGCGCGGGGCGTCCCTGCCTGGAAGCCACGTGCACAGTTCGCGGGGACGCGAGCCTCCTTGGGAAGAGTCGAGGGAGCCAAGCCGCTTGCAGCTGCAATCCCTGCTTGGGCGGAGCCGAGTGCGCGTCCAGTACCGCAGAGCTCCAGCTCTTCTCAGAGGCCGGATCTAGTCAAGTGGCTTGCGCGAGGCAGCTCTGCCGTGGGCGAGAGTCGCCCAGGCTTGCCTCGCTGCTAGCCTTCCTGCCCAGGAAGGAGCAGGCTGTGCGATGCTGGGAGAGGCCACTGGCGCCTTCCAGGCCTCAGCTCCGCTCCTGCCTTGCCTTTGCAGCCAGGCCCCAGGCGTCCTTGGGGACGGCTTTGGGGTCGGTGGCTTGCACCCTGCCAGCGCTCCAGCTGTGAGGGCTCTATTAGAGGAAGGGGAGGGCAAGTGCAGGGCTCCTCCAGCGGTTGCTTGGCCGCCCAGACTCAGCGCCGCACCGAGAGCACAAGGCTCCCAGGTCCCCTGGCTGTGGTCTGCAGCCCCACACACCCGGAGGCTGACTCCGTGGGCACCCGGAATTTGCCTGACAGACGTCATTTCCCTGGGGCTCTCCTCCCCAGCAGAGACGTGTGCAGGTGGTTGGGGCCTGCCCCTGCGTGTCTGGGCTCCCGCCCACAGCCCCAGCTCAGGGGAAGCAGCCCCTGAGCCGAGACCTGCAGGAAGCGCGGGGCGCCCCCGCCTGGAAGCCTAGTGCACAGCATGCGGGAAGCGAGCCTCCTCGGGGGAAGAGGAGGCAGCCCAGCTGCGTGCGGCTGCGATCACTTCTTGGCCGGAGCCCAGTGCGCCTCCAGGACGGCAGAGCTCCAGCTCTGCTCAGAGGCCAGATCTGGCAGAGTTGCTGGCGTGGGGCTGCTCTGCCCTGGGTGAGCCTTGCCAGACTTGCCTCGCGTCTAGGCTTCCTGACCAGGAAGGAGAAGGCTGCGCGAGACTGGGAGACGCTACTGGCGCCTTCCTGGCCTCGGCTCCACTCCTGCCTTGCCTTTGCACCTAGTCCCCAGGCATCCTTGCAGTGGCTTTAGAGGCCGGTGTGTTGCACACTGCCAAGGGCTCCAGCAGTGAGAGCTCTTTCATAGGGCAGGGAATGGCAACTGCATGGCTCTTACAGCGGTTGCTCGGCCTTCCAGCCTAAGCAAAGCACAGAGAGCACCAGGCTCCCAGCGCCCCTGGCTGGGGTCTGCAGCCCCACACACCCGGATGCTGACTCCGTGAGTGCCCAGAAGGTGCCTGACCGACGTCATTTCCCGAGTGCTCTCCTGCCCTGCAGAGACGTGTGCAGGAGGTTGGGGCTGCCCCTGCGTGTCTGGGCTCCCGCCCACAGCCCCAGCTCAGGGGAATCAGCCCCTGAGCCAAGACCTGCAGGAGGCGCGGGGCGTCCCTGCCTGGAAGCCACGTGCACAGTTCGCGGGGACGCGAGCCTCCTTGGGAAGAGTCGAGGGAGCCAAGCCGCTTGCAGCTGCAATCCCTGCTTGGGCGGAGCCGAGTGCGCGTCCAGTACCGCAGAGCTCCAGCTCTTCTCAGAGGCCGGATCTAGTCAAGTGGCTTGCGCGAGGCAGCTCTGCCGTGGGCGAGAGTCGCCCAGGCTTGCCTCGCTGCTAGCCTTCCTGCCCAGGAAGGAGCAGGCTGTGCGATGCTGGGAGAGGCCACTGACGCCTTCCAGGCCTCAGCTCCCTCCTGCCTTGCCTTTGCAGCCAGGCCCCAGGCTTCCTTGGGGACGGCTTTGGGGTCGGTGGCTTGCACCCTGCCAGCGCTCCAGCTGTGAGGGCTCTATTAGAGGAAGGGGAGGGCAAGTGCAGGGCTCCTCCAGCGGTTGCTTGGCCGCCCAGACTCAGCGCCGCACCGAGAGCACAAGGCTCCCAGGTCCCCTGGCTGTGGTCTGCAGCCCCACACACCCGGAGGCTGACTCCGTGGGCACCCGGAATTTGCCTGACAGACGTCATTTCCCTGGGGCTCTCCTCCCCAGCAGAGACGTGTGCAGGTGGTTGGGGCCTGCCCCTGCGTGTCTGGGCTCCCGCCCACAGCCCCAGCTCAGGGGAAGCAGCCCCTGAGCCGAGACCTGCAGGAAGCGCGGGGCGCCCCCGCCTGGAAGCCTAGTGCACAGCATGCGGGAAGCGAGCCTCCTCGGGGGAAGAGGAGGCAGCCCAGCTGCGTGCGGCTGCGATCACTTCTTGGCCGGAGCCCAGTGCGCCTCCAGGACGGCAGAGCTCCAGCTCTGCTCAGAGGCCAGATCTGGCAGAGTTGCTGGCGTGGGGCTGCTCTGCCCTGGGTGAGCCTTGCCAGACTTGCCTCGCGTCTAGGCTTCCTGACCAGGAAGGAGAAGGCTGCGCGAGACTGGGAGACGCTACTGGCGCCTTCCTGGCCTCGGCTCCACTCCTGCCTTGCCTTTGCACCTAGTCCCCAGGCATCCTTGCAGTGGCTTTAGAGGCCGGTGTGTTGCACACTGCCAAGGGCTCCAGCAGTGAGAGCTCTGTCATAGGGCAGGGAATGGCAACTGCAGGGCTCTTACAGCGGTTGCTCGGCCTTCCAGACTAAGCACAGCACAGAGAGCACCAGGCTCCCAGCGCCCCTGGCTGGGGTCTGCAGCCCCACACACCCGGATGCTGACTCCGTGAGCGCCCAGAAGGTGCCTGACCGTCGTCATTTCCCGAGTGCTCTCCTCCCCTGCAGAGACGTGTGCAGGAGGTTGGGGCTGCCCCTGCGTGTCTGGGCTCCCGCCCACAGCCCCAGCTCAGGGGAAGCAGCCCCTGAGCCAAGACCTGCAGGAGGCGCGGGGCGTCCCTGCCTGGAAGCCACGTGCACAGTTCGCGGGGACGCGAGCCTCCTTGGGAAGAGTCGAGGGAGCCAAGCCGCTTGCAGCTGCAATCCCTGCTTGGGCGGAGCCGAGTGCGCGTCCAGTACCGCAGAGCTCCAGCTCTTCTCAGAGGCCGGATCTAGTCAAGTGGCTTGCGCGAGGCAGCTCTGCCGTGGGCGAGAGTCGCCCAGGCTTGCCTCGCTGCTAGCCTTCCTGCCCAGGAAGGAGCAGGCTGTGCGATGCTGGGAGAGGCCACTGACGCCTTCCAGGCCTCAGCTCCGCTCCTGCCTTGCCTTTGCAGCCAGGCCCCAGGCGTCCTTGGGGACGGCTTTGGGGTCGGTGGCTTGCACCCTGCCAGCGCTCCAGCTGTGAGGGCTCTATTAGAGGAAGGGGAGGGCAAGTGCAGGGCTCCTCCAGCGGTTGCTTGGCCGCCCAGACTCAGCGCCGCACCGAGAGCACAAGGCTCCCAGGTCCCCTGGCTGTGGTCTGCAGCCCCACACACCCGGAGGCTGACTCCGTGGGCACCCGGAATTTGCCTGACAGACGTCATTTCCCTGGGGCTCTCCTCCCCAGCAGAGACGTGTGCAGGTGGTTGGGGCCTGCCCCTGCGTGTCTGGGCTCCCGCCCACAGCCCCAGCTCAGGGGAAGCAGCCCCTGAGCCGAGACCTGCAGGAAGCGCGGGGCGCCCCCGCCTGGAAGCCTAGTGCACAGCATGCGGGAAGCGAGCCTCCTCGGGGGAAGAGGAGGCAGCCCAGCTGCGTGCGGCTGCGATCACTTCTTGGCCGGAGCCCAGTGCGCCTCCAGGACGGCAGAGCTCCAGCTCTGCTCAGAGGCCAGATCTGGCAGAGTTGCTGGCGTGGGGCTGCTCTGCCCTGGGTGAGCCTTGCCAGACTTGCCTCGCGTCTAGGCTTCCTGACCAGGAAGGAGAAGGCTGCGCGAGACTGGGAGACGCTACTGGCGCCTTCCTGGCCTCGGCTCCACTCCTGCCTTGCCTTTGCACCTAGTCCCCAGGCATCCTTGCAGTGGCTTTAGAGGCCGGTGTGTTGCACACTGCCAAGGGCTCCAGCAGTGAGAGCTCTTTCATAGGGCAGGGAATGGCAACTGCATGGCTCTTACAGCGGTTGCTCGGCCTTCCAGCCTAAGCAAAGCACAGAGAGCACCAGGCTCCCAGCGCCCCTGGCTGGGGTCTGCAGCCCCACACACCCGGATGCTGACTCCGTGAGCGCCCAGAAGGTGCCTGACCGACGTCATTTCCCGAGTGCTCTCCTGCCCTGCAGAGACGTGTGCAGGAGGTTGGGGCTGCCCCTGCGTGTCTGGGCTCCCGCCCACAGCCCCAGCTCAGGGGAATCAGCCCCTGAGCCAAGACCTGCAGGAGGCGCGGGGCGTCCCTGCCTGGAAGCCACGTGCACAGTTCGCGGGGACGCGAGCCTCCTTGGGAAGAGTCGAGGGAGCCAAGCCGCTTGCAGCTGCAATCCCTGCTTGGGCGGAGCCGAGTGCGCGTCCAGTACCGCAGAGCTCCAGCTCTTCTCAGAGGCCGGATCTAGTCAAGTGGCTTGCGCGAGGCAGCTCTGCCGTGGGCGAGAGTCGCCCAGGCTTGCCTCGCTGCTAGCCTTCCTGCCCAGGAAGGAGCAGGCTGTGCGATGCTGGGAGAGGCCACTGGCGCCTTCCTGGCCTCAGCTCCGCTCCTGCCTTGCCTTTGCAGCCAGGCCCCAGGCGTCCTTGGGGACGGCTTTGGGGTCGGTGGCTTGCACCCTGCCAGCGCTCCAGCTGTGAGGGCTCTATTAGAGGAAGGGGAGGGCAAGTGCAGGGCTCCTCCAGCGGTTGCTTGGCCGCCCAGACTCAGCGCCGCACCGAGAGCACAAGGCTCCCAGGTCCCCTGGCTGTGGTCTGCAGCCCCACACACCCGGAGGCTGACTCCGTGGGCACCCGGAATTTGCCTGACAGACGTCATTTCCCTGGGGCTCTCCTCCCCAGCAGAGACGTGTGCAGGTGGTTGGGGCCTGCCCCTGCGTGTCTGGGCTCCCGCCCACAGCCCCAGCTCAGGGGAAGCAGCCCCTGAGCCGAGACCTGCAGGAAGCGCGGGGCGCCCCCGCCTGGAAGCCTAGTGCACAGCATGCGGGAAGCGAGCCTCCTCGGGGGAAGAGGAGGCAGCCCAGCTGCGTGCGGCTGCGATCACTTCTTGGCCGGAGCCCAGTGCGCCTCCAGGACGGCAGAGCTCCAGCTCTGCTCAGAGGCCAGATCTGGCAGAGTTGCTGGCGTGGGGCTGCTCTGCCCTGGGTGAGCCTTGCCAGACTTGCCTCGCGTCTAGGCTTCCTGACCAGGAAGGAGAAGGCTGCGCGAGACTGGGAGACGCTACTGGCGCCTTCCTGGCCTCGGCTCCACTCCTGCCTTGCCTTTGCACCTAGTCCCCAGGCATCCTTGCAGTGGCTTTAGAGGCCGGTGTGTTGCACACTGCCAAGGGCTCCAGCAGTGAGAGCTCTGTCATAGGGCAGGGAATGGCAACTGCAGGGCTCTTACAGCGGTTGCTCGGCCTTCCAGACTAAGCACAGCACGGAGAGCACCAGGCTCCCAGCGCCCCTGGCTGGGGTCTGCAGCCCCACACACCCGGATGCTGACTCCGTGAGCGCCCAGAAGGTGCCTGACCGTCGTCATTTCCCGAGTGCTCTCCTCCCCTGCAGAGACGTGTGCAGGAGGTTGGGGCTGCCCCTGCGTGTCTGGGCTCCCGCCCACAGCCCCAGCTCAGGGGAAGCAGCCCCTGAGCCAAGACCTGCAGGAGGCGCGGGGCGTCCCTGCCTGGAAGCCACGTGCACAGTTCGCGGGGACGCGAGCCTCCTTGGGAAGAGTCGAGGGAGCCAAGCCGCTTGCAGCTGCAATCCCTGCTTGGGCGGAGCCGAGTGCGCGTCCAGTACGGCAGAGCTCCAGCTCTTCTCAGAGGCCGGATCTAGTCAAGTGGCTTGCGCGAGGCAGCTCTGCCGTGGGCGAGAGTCGCCCAGGCTTGCCTCGCTGCTAGCCTTCCTGCCCAGGAAGGAGCAGGCTGTGCGATGCTGGGAGAGGCCACTGGCGCCTTCCTGGCCTCAGCTCCGCTCCTGCCTTGCCTTTGCAGCCAGGCCCCAGGCGTCCTTGGGGACGGCTTTGGGGTCGGTGGCTTGCACCCTGCCAGTGCTCCAGCTGTGAGGGCTCTATTAGAGGAAGGGGAGGGCAAGTGCAGGGCTCCTCCAGCGGTTGCTTGGCCGCCCAGACTCAGCGCCGCAGCGAGAGCACAAGGCTCCCAGGTCCCCTGGCTGTGGTCTGCAGCCCCACACACCCGGAGGCTGACTCCGTGGGCACCCGGAATTTGCCTGACAGACGTCATTTCCCTGGGGCTCTCCTCCCCAGCAGAGACGTGTGCAGGTGGTTGGGGCCTGCCCCTGCGTGTCTGGGCTCCCGCCCACAGCCCCAGCTCAGGGGAAGCAGCCCCTGAGCCGAGACCTGCAGGAAGCGCGGGGCGCCCCCGCCTGGAAGCCTAGTGCACAGCATGCGGGAAGCGAGCCTCCTCGGGGGAAGAGGAGGCAGCCCAGCTGCGTGCGGCTGCGATCACTTCTTGGCCGGAGCCCAGTGCGCCTCCAGGACGGCAGAGCTCCAGCTCTGCTCAGAGGCCAGATCTGGCAGAGTTGCTGGCGTGGGGCTGCTCTGCCGTGGGTGAGCCTTGCCAGACTTGCCTCGCGTCTAGGCTTCCTGACCAGGAAGGAGAAGGCTGCGCGAGACTGGGAGACGCTACTGGCGCCTTCCTGGCCTCGGCTCCACTCCTGCCTTGCCTTTGCACCTAGTCCCCAGGCATCCTTGCAGTGGCTTTAGAGGCCGGTGTGTTGCACACTGCCAAGGGCTCCAGCAGTGAGAGCTCTTTCATAGGGCAGGGAATGGCAACTGCATGGCTCTTACAGCGGTTGCTCGGCCTTCCAGCCTAAGCAAAGCACAGAGAGCACCAGGCTCCCAGCGCCCCTGGCTGGGGTCTGCAGCCCCACACACCCGGATGCTGACTCCGTGAGCGCCCAGAAGGTGCCTGACCGACGTCATTTCCCGAGTGCTCTCCTGCCCTGCAGAGACGTGTGCAGGAGGTTGGGGCTGCCCCTGCGTGTCTGGGCTCCCGCCCACAGCCCCAGCTCAGGGGAATCAGCCCCTGAGCCAAGACCTGCAGGAGGCGCGGGGCGTCCCTGCCTGGAAGCCACGTGCACAGTTCGCGGGGACGCGAGCCTCCTTGGGAAGAGTCGAGGGAGCCAAGCCGCTTGCAGCTGCAATCCCTGCTTGGGCGGAGCCGAGTGCGCGTCCAGTACCGCAGAGCTCCAGCTCTTCTCAGAGGCCGGATCTAGTCAAGTGGCTTGCGCGAGGCAGCTCTGCCGTGGGCGAGAGTCGCCCAGGCTTGCCTCGCTGCTAGCCTTCCTGCCCAGGAAGGAGCAGGCTGTGCGATGCTGGGAGAGGCCACTGACGCCTTCCAGGCCTCAGCTCCGCTCCTGCCTTGCCTTTGCAGCCAGGCCCCAGGCGTCCTTGGGGACGGCTTTGGGGTCGGTGGCTTGCACCCTGCCAGCGCTCCAGCTGTGAGGGCTCTATTAGAGGAAGGGGAGGGCAAGTGCAGGGCTCCTCCAGCGGTTGCTTGGCCGCCCAGACTCAGCGCCGCACCGAGAGCACAAGGCTCCCAGGTCCCCTGGCTGTGGTCTGCAGCCCCACACACCCGGAGGCTGACTCCGTGGGCACCCGGAATTTGCCTGACAGACGTCATTTCCCTGGGGCTCTCCTCCCCAGCAGAGACGTGTGCAGGTGGTTGGGGCCTGCCCCTGCGTGTCTGGGCTCCCGCCCACAGCCCCAGCTCAGGGGAAGCAGCCCCTGAGCCGAGACCTGCAGGAAGCGCGGGGCGCCCCCGCCTGGAAGCCTAGTGCACAGCATGCGGGAAGCGAGCCTCCTCGGGGGAAGAGGAGGCAGCCCAGCTGCGTGCGGCTGCGATCACTTCTTGGCCGGAGCCCAGTGCGCCTCCAGGACGGCAGAGCTCCAGCTCTGCTCAGAGGCCAGATCTGGCAGAGTTGCTGGCGTGGGGCTGCTCTGCCCTGGGTGAGCCTTGCCAGACTTGCCTCGCGTCTAGGCTTCCTGACCAGGAAGGAGAAGGCTGCGCGAGACTGGGAGACGCTACTGGCGCCTTCCTGGCCTCGGCTCCACTCCTGCCTTGCCTTTGCACCTAGTCCCCAGGCATCCTTGCAGTGGCTTTAGAGGCCGGTGTGTTGCACACTGCCAAGGGCTCCAGCAGTGAGAGCTCTTTCATAGGGCAGGGAATGGCAACTGCATGGCTCTTACAGCGGTTGCTCGGCCTTCCAGCCTAAGCAAAGCACAGAGAGCACCAGGCTCCCAGCGCCCCTGGCTGGGGTCTGCAGCCCCACACACCCGGATGCTGACTCCGTGAGCGCCCAGAAGGTGCCTGACCGACGTCATTTCCCGAGTGCTCTCCTGCCCTGCAGAGACGTGTGCAGGAGGTTGGGGCTGCCCCTGCGTGTCTGGGCTCCCGCCCACAGCCCCAGCTCAGGGGAATCAGCCCCTGAGCCAAGACCTGCAGGAGGCGCGGGGCGTCCCTGCCTGGAAGCCACGTGCACAGTTCGCGGGGACGCGAGCCTCCTTGGGAAGAGTCGAGGGAGCCAAGCCGCTTGCAGCTGCAATCCCTGCTTGGGCGGAGCCGAGTGCGCGTCCAGTACCGCAGAGCTCCAGGTCTTCTCAGAGGCCGGATCTAGTCAAGTGGCTTGCGCGAGGCAGCTCTGCCGTGGGCGAGAGTCGCCCAGGCTTGCCTCGCTGCTAGCCTTCCTGCCCAGGAAGGAGCAGGCTGTGCGATGCTGGGAGAGGCCACTGACGCCTTCCAGGCCTCAGCTCCGCTCCTGCCTTGCCTTTGCAGCCAGGCCCCAGGCGTCCTTGGGGACGGCTTTGGGGTCGGTGGCTTGCACCCTGCCAGCGCTCCAGCTGTGAGGGCTCTATTAGAGGAAGGGGAGGGCAAGTGCAGGGCTCCTCCAGCGGTTGCTTGGCCGCCCAGACTCAGCGCCGCACCGAGAGCACAAGGCTCCCAGGTCCCCTGGCTGTGGTCTGCAGCCCCACACACCCGGAGGCTGACTCCGTGGGCACCCGGAATTTGCCTGACAGACGTCATTTCCCTGGGGCTCTCCTCCCCAGCAGAGACGTGTGCAGGTGGTTGGGGCCTGCCCCTGCGTGTCTGGGCTCCCGCCCACAGCCCCAGCTCAGGGGAAGCAGCCCCTGAGCCGAGACCTGCAGGAAGCGCGGGGCGCCCCCGCCTGGAAGCCTAGTGCACAGCATGCGGGAAGCGAGCCTCCTCGGGGGAAGAGGAGGCAGCCCAGCTGCGTGCGGCTGCGATCACTTCTTGGCCGGAGCCCAGTGCGCCTCCAGGACGGCAGAGCTCCAGCTCTGCTCAGAGGCCAGATCTGGCAGAGTTGCTGGCGTGGGGCTGCTCTGCCCTGGGTGAGCCTTGCCAGACTTGCCTCGCGTCTAGGCTTCCTGACCAGGAAGGAGAAGGCTGCGCGAGACTGGGAGACGCTACTGGCGCCTTCCTGGCCTCGGCTCCACTCCTGCCTTGCCTTTGCACCTAGTCCCCAGGCATCCTTGCAGTGGCTTTAGAGGCCGGTGTGTTGCACACTGCCAAGGGCTCCAGCAGTGAGAGCTCTTTCATAGGGCAGGGAATGGCAACTGCATGGCTCTTACAGCGGTTGCTCGGCCTTCCAGCCTAAGCAAAGCACAGAGAGCACCAGGCTCCCAGCGCCCCTGGCTGGGGTCTGCAGCCCCACACACCCGGATGCTGACTCCGTGAGCGCCCAGAAGGTGCCTGACCGACGTCATTTCCCGAGTGCTCTCCTGCCCTGCAGAGACGTGTGCAGGAGGTTGGGGCTGCCCCTGCGTGTCTGGGCTCCCGCCCACAGCCCCAGCTCAGGGGAATCAGCCCCTGAGCCAAGACCTGCAGGAGGCGCGGGGCGTCCCTGCCTGGAAGCCACGTGCACAGTTCGCGGGGACGCGAGCCTCCTTGGGAAGAGTCGAGGGAGCCAAGCCGCTTGCAGCTGCAATCCCTGCTTGGGCGGAGCCGAGTGCGCGTCCAGTACCGCAGAGCTCCAGCTCTTCTCAGAGGCCGGATCTAGTCAAGTGGCTTGCGCGAGGCAGCTCTGCCGTGGGCGAGAGTCGCCCAGGCTTGCCTCGCTGCTAGCCTTCCTGCCCAGGAAGGAGCAGGCTGTGCGATGCTGGGAGAGGCCACTGACGCCTTCCAGGCCTCAGCTCCGCTCCTGCCTTGCCTTTGCAGCCAGGCCCCAGGCGTCCTTGGGGACGGCTTTGGGGTCGGTGGCTTGCACCCTGCCAGCGCTCCAGCTGTGAGGGCTCTATTAGAGGAAGGGGAGGGCAAGTGCAGGGCTCCTCCAGCGGTTGCTTGGCCGCCCAGACTCAGCGCCGCACCGAGAGCACAAGGCTCCCAGGTCCCCTGGCTGTGGTCTGCAGCCCCACACACCCGGAGGCTGACTCCGTGGGCACCCGGAATTTGCCTGACAGACGTCATTTCCCTGGGGCTCTCCTCCCCAGCAGAGACGTGTGCAGGTGGTTGGGGCCTGCCCCTGCGTGTCTGGGCTCCCGCCCACAGCCCCAGCTCAGGGGAAGCAGCCCCTGAGCCGAGACCTGCAGGAAGCGCGGGGCGCCCCCGCCTGGAAGCCTAGTGCACAGCATGCGGGAAGCGAGCCTCCTCGGGGGAAGAGGAGGCAGCCCAGCTGCGTGCGGCTGCGATCACTTCTTGGCCGGAGCCCAGTGCGCCTCCAGGACGGCAGAGCTCCAGCTCTGCTCAGAGGCCAGATCTGGCAGAGTTGCTGGCGTGGGGCTGCTCTGCCCTGGGTGAGCCTTGCCAGACTTGCCTCGCGTCTAGGCTTCCTGACCAGGAAGGAGAAGGCTGCGCGAGACTGGGAGACGCTACTGGCGCCTTCCTGGCCTCGGCTCCACTCCTGCCTTGCCTTTGCACCTAGTCCCCAGGCATCCTTGCAGTGGCTTTAGAGGCCGGTGTGTTGCACACTGCCAAGGGCTCCAGCAGTGAGAGCTCTGTCATAGGGCAGGGAATGGCAACTGCAGGGCTCTTACAGCGGTTGCTCGGCCTTCCAGACTAAGCACAGCACGGAGAGCACCAGGCTCCCAGCGCCCCTGGCTGGGGTCTGCAGCCCCACACACCCGGATGCTGACTCCGTGAGCGCCCAGAAGGTGCCTGACCGTCGTCATTTCCCGAGTGCTCTCCTCCCCTGCAGAGACGTGTGCAGGAGGTTGGGGCTGCCCCTGCGTGTCTGGGCTCCCGCCCACAGCCCCAGCTCAGGGGAAGCAGCCCCTGAGCCAAGACCTGCAGGAGGCGCGGGGCGTCCCTGCCTGGAAGCCACGTGCACAGTTCGCGGGGACGCGAGCCTCCTTGGGAAGAGTCGAGGGAGCCAAGCCGCTTGCAGCTGCAATCCCTGCTTGGGCGGAGCCGAGTGCGCGTCCAGTACGGCAGAGCTCCAGCTCTTCTCAGAGGCCGGATCTAGTCAAGTGGCTTGCGCGAGGCAGCTCTGCCGTGGGCGAGAGTCGCCCAGGCTTGCCTCGCTGCTAGCCTTCCTGCCCAGGAAGGAGCAGGCTGTGCGATGCTGGGAGAGGCCACTGGCGCCTTCCTGGCCTCAGCTCCGCTCCTGCCTTGCCTTTGCAGCCAGGCCCCAGGCGTCCTTGGGGACGGCTTTGGGGTCGGTGGCTTGCACCCTGCCAGTGCTCCAGCTGTGAGGGCTCTATTAGAGGAAGGGGAGGGCAAGTGCAGGGCTCCTCCAGCGGTTGCTTGGCCGCCCAGACTCAGCGCCGCAGCGAGAGCACAAGGCTCCCAGGTCCCCTGGCTGTGGTCTGCAGCCCCACACACCCGGAGGCTGACTCCGTGGGCACCCGGAATTTGCCTGACAGACGTCATTTCCCTGGGGCTCTCCTCCCCAGCAGAGACGTGTGCAGGTGGTTGGGGCCTGCCCCTGCGTGTCTGGGCTCCCGCCCACAGCCCCAGCTCAGGGGAAGCAGCCCCTGAGCCGAGACCTGCAGGAAGCGCGGGGCGCCCCCGCCTGGAAGCCTAGTGCACAGCATGCGGGAAGCGAGCCTCCTCGGGGGAAGAGGAGGCAGCCCAGCTGCGTGCGGCTGCGATCACTTCTTGGCCGGAGCCCAGTGCGCCTCCAGGACGGCAGAGCTCCAGCTCTGCTCAGAGGCCAGATCTGGCAGAGTTGCTGGCGTGGGGCTGCTCTGCCGTGGGTGAGCCTTGCCAGACTTGCCTCGCGTCTAGGCTTCCTGACCAGGAAGGAGAAGGCTGCGCGAGACTGGGAGACGCTACTGGCGCCTTCCTGGCCTCGGCTCCACTCCTGCCTTGCCTTTGCACCTAGTCCCCAGGCATCCTTGCAGTGGCTTTAGAGGCCGGTGTGTTGCACACTGCCAAGGGCTCCAGCAGTGAGAGCTCTTTCATAGGGCAGGGAATGGCAACTGCATGGCTCTTACAGCGGTTGCTCGGCCTTCCAGCCTAAGCAAAGCACAGAGAGCACCAGGCTCCCAGCGCCCCTGGCTGGGGTCTGCAGCCCCACACACCCGGATGCTGACTCCGTGAGCGCCCAGAAGGTGCCTGACCGACGTCATTTCCCGAGTGCTCTCCTGCCCTGCAGAGACGTGTGCAGGAGGTTGGGGCTGCCCCTGCGTGTCTGGGCTCCCGCCCACAGCCCCAGCTCAGGGGAATCAGCCCCTGAGCCAAGACCTGCAGGAGGCGCGGGGCGTCCCTGCCTGGAAGCCACGTGCACAGTTCGCGGGGACGCGAGCCTCCTTGGGAAGAGTCGAGGGAGCCAAGCCGCTTGCAGCTGCAATCCCTGCTTGGGCGGAGCCGAGTGCGCGTCCAGTACCGCAGAGCTCCAGCTCTTCTCAGAGGCCGGATCTAGTCAAGTGGCTTGCGCGAGGCAGCTCTGCCGTGGGCGAGAGTCGCCCAGGCTTGCCTCGCTGCTAGCCTTCCTGCCCAGGAAGGAGCAGGCTGTGCGATGCTGGGAGAGGCCACTGACGCCTTCCAGGCCTCAGCTCCGCTCCTGCCTTGCCTTTGCAGCCAGGCCCCAGGCTTCCTTGGGGACGGCTTTGGGGTCGGTGGCTTGCACCCTGCCAGCGCTCCAGCTGTGAGGGCTCTATTAGAGGAAGGGGAGGGCAAGTGCAGGGCTCCTCCAGCGGTTGCTTGGCCGCCCAGACTCAGCGCCGCACCGAGAGCACAAGGCTCCCAGGTCCCCTGGCTGTGGTCTGCAGCCCCACACACCCGGAGGCTGACTCCGTGGGCACCCGGAATTTGCCTGACAGACGTCATTTCCCTGGGGCTCTCCTCCCCAGCAGAGACGTGTGCAGGTGGTTGGGGCCTGCCCCTGCGTGTCTGGGCTCCCGCCCACAGCCCCAGCTCAGGGGAAGCAGCCCCTGAGCCGAGACCTGCAGGAAGCGCGGGGCGCCCCCGCCTGGAAGCCTAGTGCACAGCATGCGGGAAGCGAGCCTCCTCGGGGGAAGAGGAGGCAGCCCAGCTGCGTGCGGCTGCGATCACTTCTTGGCCGGAGCCCAGTGCGCCTCCAGGACGGCAGAGCTCCAGCTCTGCTCAGAGGCCAGATCTGGCAGAGTTGCTGGCGTGGGGCTGCTCTGCCCTGGGTGAGCCTTGCCAGACTTGCCTCGCGTCTAGGCTTCCTGACCAGGAAGGAGAAGGCTGCGCGAGACTGGGAGACGCTACTGGCGCCTTCCTGGCCTCGGCTCCACTCCTGCCTTGCCTTTGCACCTAGTCCCCAGGCATCCTTGCAGTGGCTTTAGAGGCCGGTGTGTTGCACACTGCCAAGGGCTCCAGCAGTGAGAGCTCTGTCATAGGGCAGGGAATGGCAACTGCAGGGCTCTTACAGCGGTTGCTCGGCCTTCCAGACTAAGCACAGCACAGAGAGCACCAGGCTCCCAGCGCCCCTGGCTGGGGTCTGCAGCCCCACACACCCGGATGCTGACTCCGTGAGCGCCCAGAAGGTGCCTGACCGTCGTCATTTCCCGAGTGCTCTCCTCCCCTGCAGAGACGTGTGCAGGAGGTTGGGGCTGCCCCTGCGTGTCTGGGCTCCCGCCCACAGCCCCAGCTCAGGGGAAGCAGCCCCTGAGCCAAGACCTGCAGGAGGCGCGGGGCGTCCCTGTCTGGAAGCCACGTGCACAGTTCGCGGGGACGCGAGCCTCCTTGGGAAGAGTCGAGGGAGCCAAGCCGCTTGCAGCTGCAATCCCTGCTTGGGCGGAGCCGAGTGCGCGACCAGTACGGCAGAGCTCCAGCTCTTCTCAGAGGCCGGATCTAGTCAAGTGGCTTGCGCGAGGCAGCTCTGCCGTGGGCGAGAGTCGCCCAGGCTTGCCTCGCTGCTAGCCTTCCTGCCCAGGAAGGAGCAGGCTGTGCGATGCTGGGAGAGGCCACTGGCGCCTTCCTGGCCTCAGCTCCGCTCCTGCCTTGCCTTTGCAGCCAGGCCCCAGGCGTCCTTGGGGACGGCTTTGGGGTCGGTGGCTTGCACCCTGCCAGCGCTCCAGCTGTGAGGGCTCTATTAGAGGAAGGGGAGGGCAAGTGCAGGGCTCCTCCAGCGGTTGCTTGGCCGCCCAGACTCAGCGCCGCACCGAGAGCACAAGGCTCCCAGGTCCCCTGGATGTGGTCTGCAGCCCCACACACCCGGAGGCTGACTCCGTGGGCACCCGGAATTTGCCTGACAGACGTCATTTCCCTGGGGCTCTCCTCCCCAGCAGAGACGTGTGCAGGTGGTTGGGGCCTGCCCCTGCGTGTCTGGGCTCCCGCCCACAGCCCCAGCTCAGGGGAAGCAGCCCCTGAGCCGAGACCTGCAGGAAGCGCGGGGCGCCCCCGCCTGGAAGCCTAGTGCACAGCATGCGGGAAGCGAGCCTCCTCGGGGGAAGAGGAGGCAGCCCAGCTGCGTGCGGCTGCGATCACTTCTTGGCCGGAGCCCAGTGCGCCTCCAGGACGGCAGAGCTCCAGCTCTGCTCAGAGGCCAGATCTGGCAGAGTTGCTGGCGTGGGGCTGCTCTGCCCTGGGTGAGCCTTGCCAGACTTGCCTCGCGTCTAGGCTTCCTGACCAGGAAGGAGAAGGCTGCGCGAGACTGGGAGACGCTACTGGCGCCTTCCTGGCCTCGGCTCCACTCCTGCCTTGCCTTTGCACCTAGTCCCCAGGCATCCTTGCAGTGGCTTTAGAGGCCGGTGTGTTGCACACTGCCAAGGGCTCCAGCAGTGAGAGCTCTTTCATAGGGCAGGGAATGGCAACTGCAGGGCTCTTACAGCGGTTGCTCGGCCTTCCAGACTAAGCACAGCACAGAGAGCACCAGGCTCCCAGCGCCCCTGGCTGGGGTCTGCAGCCCCACACACCCGGATGCTGACTCCGTGAGCGCCCAGAAGGTGCCTGACCGTCGTCATTTCCCGAGTGCTCTCCTCCCCTGCAGAGACGTGTGCAGGAGGTTGGGGCTGCCCCTGCGTGTCTGGGCTCCCGCCCACAGCCCCAGCTCAGGGGAAGCAGCCCCTGAGCCAAGACCTGCAGGAGGCGCGGGGCGTCCCTGTCTGGAAGCCACGTGCACAGTTCGCGGGGACGCGAGCCTCCTTGGGAAGAGTCGAGGGAGCCAAGCCGCTTGCAGCTGCAATCCCTGCTTGGGCGGAGCCGAGTGCGCGACCAGTACGGCAGAGCTCCAGCTCTTCTCAGAGGCCGGATCTAGTCAAGTGGCTTGCGCGAGGCAGCTCTGCCGTGGGCGAGAGTCGCCCAGGCTTGCCTCGCTGCTAGCCTTCCTGCCCAGGAAGGAGCAGGCTGTGCGATGCTGGGAGAGGCCACTGGCGCCTTCCTGGCCTCAGCTCCGCTCCTGCCTTGCCTTTGCAGCCAGGCCCCAGGCGTCCTTGGGGACGGCTTTGGGGTCGGTGGCTTGCACCCTGCCAGCGCTCCAGCTGTGAGGGCTCTATTAGAGGAAGGGGAGGGCAAGTGCAGGGCTCCTCCAGCGGTTGCTTGGCCGCCCAGACTCAGCGCCGCACCGAGAGCACAAGGCTCCCAGGTCCCCTGGATGTGGTCTGCAGCCCCACACACCCGGAGGCTGACTCCGTGGGCACCCGGAATTTGCCTGACAGACGTCATTTCCCTGGGGCTCTCCTCCCCAGCAGAGACGTGTGCAGGTGGTTGGGGCCTGCCCCTGCGTGTCTGGGCTCCCGCCCACAGCCCCAGCTCAGGGGAAGCAGCCCCTGAGCCGAGACCTGCAGGAAGCGCGGGGCGCCCCCGCCTGGAAGCCTAGTGCACAGCATGCGGGAAGCGAGCCTCCTCGGGGGAAGAGGAGGCAGCCCAGCTGCGTGCGGCTGCGATCACTTCTTGGCCGGAGCCCAGTGCGCCTCCAGGACGGCAGAGCTCCAGCTCTGCTCAGAGGCCAGATCTGGCAGAGTTGCTGGCGTGGGGCTGCTCTGCCCTGGGTGAGCCTTGCCAGACTTGCCTCGCGTCTAGGCTTCCTGACCAGGAAGGAGAAGGCTGCGCGAGACTGGGAGACGCTACTGGCGCCTTCCTGGCCTCGGCTCCACTCCTGCCTTGCCTTTGCACCTAGTCCCCAGGCATCCTTGCAGTGGCTTTAGAGGCCGGTGTGTTGCACACTGCCAAGGGCTCCAGCAGTGAGAGCTCTTTCATAGGGCAGGGAATGGCAACTGCATGGCTCTTACAGCGGTTGCTCGGCCTTCCAGCCTAAGCAAAGCACAGAGAGCACCAGGCTCCCAGCGCCCCTGGCTGGGGTCTGCAGCCCCACACACCCGGATGCTGACTCCGTGAGCGCCCAGAAGGTGCCTGACCGACGTCATTTCCCGAGTGCTCTCCTGCCCTGCAGAGACGTGTGCAGGAGGTTGGGGCTGCCCCTGCGTGTCTGGGCTCCCGCCCACAGCCCCAGCTCAGGGGAATCAGCCCCTGAGCCAAGACCTGCAGGAGGCGCGGGGCGTCCCTGCCTGGAAGCCACGTGCACAGTTCGCGGGGACGCGAGCCTCCTTGGGAAGAGTCGAGGGAGCCAAGCCGCTTGCAGCTGCAATCCCTGCTTGGGCGGAGCCGAGTGCGCGTCCAGTACCGCAGAGCTCCAGCTCTTCTCAGAGGCCGGATCTAGTCAAGTGGCTTGCGCGAGGCAGCTCTGCCGTGGGCGAGAGTCGCCCAGGCTTGCCTCGCTGCTAGCCTTCCTGCCCAGGAAGGAGCAGGCTGTGCGATGCTGGGAGAGGCCACTGGCGCCTTCCAGGCCTCAGCTCCGCTCCTGCCTTGCCTTTGCAGCCAGGCCCCAGGCGTCCTTGGGGACGGCTTTGGGGTCGGTGGCTTGCACCCTGCCAGCGCTCCAGCTGTGAGGGCTCTATTAGAGGAAGGGGAGGGCAAGTGCAGGGCTCCTCCAGCGGTTGCTTGGCCGCCCAGACTCAGCGCCGCACCGAGAGCACAAGGCTCCCAGGTCCCCTGGCTGTGGTCTGCAGCCCCACACACCCGGAGGCTGACTCCGTGGGCACCCGGAATTTGCCTGACAGACGTCATTTCCCTGGGGCTCTCCTCCCCAGCAGAGACGTGTGCAGGTGGTTGGGGCCTGCCCCTGCGTGTCTGGGCTCCCGCCCACAGCCCCAGCTCAGGGGAAGCAGCCCCTGAGCCGAGACCTGCAGGAAGCGCGGGGCGCCCCCGCCTGGAAGCCTAGTGCACAGCATGCGGGAAGCGAGCCTCCTCGGGGGAAGAGGAGGCAGCCCAGCTGCGTGCGGCTGCGATCACTTCTTGGCCGGAGCCCAGTGCGCCTCCAGGACGGCAGAGCTCCAGCTCTGCTCAGAGGCCAGATCTGGCAGAGTTGCTGGCGTGGGGCTGCTCTGCCCTGGGTGAGCCTTGCCAGACTTGCCTCGCGTCTAGGCTTCCTGACCAGGAAGGAGAAGGCTGCGCGAGACTGGGAGACGCTACTGGCGCCTTCCTGGCCTCGGCTCCACTCCTGCCTTGCCTTTGCACCTAGTCCCCAGGCATCCTTGCAGTGGCTTTAGAGGCCGGTGTGTTGCACACTGCCAAGGGCTCCAGCAGTGAGAGCTCTTTCATAGGGCAGGGAATGGCAACTGCATGGCTCTTACAGCGGTTGCTCGGCCTTCCAGCCTAAGCAAAGCACAGAGAGCACCAGGCTCCCAGCGCCCCTGGCTGGGGTCTGCAGCCCCACACACCCGGATGCTGACTCCGTGAGCGCCCAGAAGGTGCCTGACCGACGTCATTTCCCGAGTGCTCTCCTGCCCTGCAGAGACGTGTGCAGGAGGTTGGGGCTGCCCCTGCGTGTCTGGGCTCCCGCCCACAGCCCCAGCTCAGGGGAATCAGCCCCTGAGCCAAGACCTGCAGGAGGCGCGGGGCGTCCCTGCCTGGAAGCCACGTGCACAGTTCGCGGGGACGCGAGCCTCCTTGGGAAGAGTCGAGGGAGCCAAGCCGCTTGCAGCTGCAATCCCTGCTTGGGCGGAGCCGAGTGCGCGTCCAGTACCGCAGAGCTCCAGCTCTTCTCAGAGGCCGGATCTAGTCAAGTGGCTTGCGCGAGGCAGCTCTGCCGTGGGCGAGAGTCGCCCAGGCTTGCCTCGCTGCTAGCCTTCCTGCCCAGGAAGGAGCAGGCTGTGCGATGCTGGGAGAGGCCACTGACGCCTTCCAGGCCTCAGCTCCGCTCCTGCCTTGCCTTTGCAGCCAGGCCCCAGGCGTCCTTGGGGACGGCTTTGGGGTCGGTGGCTTGCACCCTGCCAGCGCTCCAGCTGTGAGGGCTCTATTAGAGGAAGGGGAGGGCAAGTGCAGGGCTCCTCCAGCGGTTGCTTGGCCGCCCAGACTCAGCGCCGCACCGAGAGCACAAGGCTCCCAGGTCCCCTGGCTGTGGTCTGCAGCCCCACACACCCGGAGGCTGACTCCGTGGGCACCCGGAATTTGCCTGACAGACGTCATTTCCCTGGGGCTCTCCTCCCCAGCAGAGACGTGTGCAGGTGGTTGGGGCCTGCCCCTGCGTGTCTGGGCTCCCGCCCACAGCCCCAGCTCAGGGGAAGCAGCCCCTGAGCCGAGACCTGCAGGAAGCGCGGGGCGCCCCCGCCTGGAAGCCTAGTGCACAGCATGCGGGAAGCGAGCCTCCTCGGGGGAAGAGGAGGCAGCCCAGCTGCGTGCGGCTGCGATCACTTCTTGGCCGGAGCCCAGTGCGCCTCCAGGACGGCAGAGCTCCAGCTCTGCTCAGAGGCCAGATCTGGCAGAGTTGCTGGCGTGGGGCTGCTCTGCCCTGGGTGAGCCTTGCCAGACTTGCCTCGCGTCTAGGCTTCCTGACCAGGAAGGAGAAGGCTGCGCGAGACTGGGAGACGCTACTGGCGCCTTCCTGGCCTCGGCTCCACTCCTGCCTTGCCTTTGCACCTAGTCCCCAGGCATCCTTGCAGTGGCTTTAGAGGCCGGTGTGTTGCACACTGCCAAGGGCTCCAGCAGTGAGAGCTCTTTCATAGGGCAGGGAATGGCAACTGCATGGCTCTTACAGCGGTTGCTCGGCCTTCCAGCCTAAGCAAAGCACAGAGAGCACCAGGCTCCCAGCGCCCCTGGCTGGGGTCTGCAGCCCCACACACCCGGATGCTGACTCCGTGAGCGCCCAGAAGGTGCCTGACCGACGTCATTTCCCGAGTGCTCTCCTGCCCTGCAGAGACGTGTGCAGGAGGTTGGGGCTGCCCCTGCGTGTCTGGGCTCCCGCCCACAGCCCCAGCTCAGGGGAATCAGCCCCTGAGCCAAGACCTGCAGGAGGCGCGGGGCGTCCCTGCCTGGAAGCCACGTGCACAGTTCGCGGGGACGCGAGCCTCCTTGGGAAGAGTCGAGGGAGCCAAGCCGCTTGCAGCTGCAATCCCTGCTTGGGCGGAGCCGAGTGCGCGTCCAGTACGGCAGAGCTCCAGCTCTTCTCAGAGGCCGGATCTAGTCAAGTGGCTTGCGCGAGGCAGCTCTGCCGTGGGCGAGAGTCGCCCAGGCTTGCCTCGCTGCTAGCCTTCCTGCCCAGGAAGGAGCAGGCTGTGCGATGCTGGGAGAGGCCACTGACGCCTTCCAGGCCTCAGCTCCGCTCCTGCCTTGCCTTTGCAGCCAGGCCCCAGGCGTCCTTGGGGACGGCTTTGGGGTCGGTGGCTTGCACCCTGCCAGCGCTCCAGCTGTGAGGGCTCTATTAGAGGAAGGGGAGGGCAAGTGCAGGGCTCCTCCAGCGGTTGCTTGGCCGCCCAGACTCAGCGCCGCAGCGAGAGCACAAGGCTCCCAGGTCCCCTGGCTGTGGTCTGCAGCCCCACACACCCGGAGGCTGACTCCGTGGGCACCCGGAATTTGCCTGACAGACGTCATTTCCCTGGGGCTCTCCTCCCCAGCAGAGACGTGTGCAGGTGGTTGGGGCCTGCCCCTGCGTGTCTGGGCTCCCGCCCACAGCCCCAGCTCAGGGGAAGCAGCCCCTGAGCCGAGACCTGCAGGAAGCGCGGGGCGCCCCCGCCTGGAAGCCTAGTGCACAGCATGCGGGAAGCGAGCCTCCTCGGGGGAAGAGGAGGCAGCCCAGCTGCGTGCGGCTGCGATCACTTCTTGGCCGGAGCCCAGTGCGCCTCCAGGACGGCAGAGCTCCAGCTCTGCTCAGAGGCCAGATCTGGCAGAGTTGCTGGCGTGGGGCTGCTCTGCCCTGGGTGAGCCTTGCCAGACTTGCCTCGCGTCTAGGCTTCCTGACCAGGAAGGAGAAGGCTGCGCGAGACTGGGAGACGCTACTGGCGCCTTCCTGGCCTCGGCTCCACTCCTGCCTTGCCTTTGCACCTAGTCCCCAGGCATCCTTGCAGTGGCTTTAGAGGCCGGTGTGTTGCACACTGCCAAGGGCTCCAGCAGTGAGAGCTCTGTCATAGGGCAGGGAATGGCAACTGCAGGGCTCTTACAGCGGTTGCTCGGCCTTCCAGACTAAGCACAGCACGGAGAGCACCAGGCTCCCAGGGCCCCTGGCTGGGGTCTGCAGCCCCACACACCCGGATGCTGACTCCGTGAGCGCCCAGAAGGTGCCTGACCGTCGTCATTTCCCGAGTGCTCTCCTCCCCTGCAGAGACGTGTGCAGGAGGTTGGGGCTGCCCCTGCGTGTCTGGGCTCCCGCCCACAGCCCCAGCTCAGGGGAAGCAGCCCCTGAGCCAAGACCTGCAGGAGGCGCGGGGCGTCCCTGCCTGGAAGCCACGTGCACAGTTCGCGGGGACGCGAGCCTCCTTGGGAAGAGTCGAGGGAGCCAAGCCGCTTGCAGCTGCAATCCCTGCTTGGGCGGAGCCGAGTGCGCGTCCAGTACGGCAGAGCTCCAGCTCTTCTCAGAGGCCGGATCTAGTCAAGTGGCTTGCGCGAGGCAGCTCTGCCGTGGGCGAGAGTCGCCCAGGCTTGCCTCGCTGCTAGCCTTCCTGCCCAGGAAGGAGCAGGCTGTGCGATGCTGGGAGAGGCCACTGGCGCCTTCCTGGCCTCAGCTCCGCTCCTGCCTTGCCTTTGCAGCCAGGCCCCAGGCGTCCTTGGGGACGGCTTTGGGGTCGGTGGCTTGCACCCTGCCAGTGCTCCAGCTGTGAGGGCTCTATTAGAGGAAGGGGAGGGCAAGTGCAGGGCTCCTCCAGCGGTTGCTTGGCCGCCCAGACTCAGCGCCGCAGCGAGAGCACAAGGCTCCCAGGTCCCCTGGCTGTGGTCTGCAGCCCCACACACCCGGAGGCTGACTCCGTGGGCACCCGGAATTTGCCTGACAGACGTCATTTCCCTGGGGCTCTCCTCCCCAGCAGAGACGTGTGCAGGTGGTTGGGGCCTGCCCCTGCGTGTCTGGGCTCCCGCCCACAGCCCCAGCTCAGGGGAAGCAGCCCCTGAGCCGAGACCTGCAGGAAGCGCGGGGCGCCCCCGCCTGGAAGCCTAGTGCACAGCATGCGGGAAGCGAGCCTCCTCGGGGGAAGAGGAGGCAGCCCAGCTGCGTGCGGCTGCGATCACTTCTTGGCCGGAGCCCAGTGCGCCTCCAGGACGGCAGAGCTCCAGCTCTGCTCAGAGGCCAGATCTGGCAGAGTTGCTGGCGTGGGGCTGCTCTGCCCTGGGTGAGCCTTGCCAGACTTGCCTCGCGTCTAGGCTTCCTGACCAGGAAGGAGAAGGCTGCGCGAGACTGGGAGACGCTACTGGCGCCTTCCTGGCCTCGGCTCCACTCCTGCCTTGCCTTTGCACCTAGTCCCCAGGCATCCTTGCAGTGGCTTTAGAGGCCGGTGTGTTGCACACTGCCAAGGGCTCCAGCAGTGAGAGCTCTTTCATAGGGCAGGGAATGGCAACTGCATGGCTCTTACAGCGGTTGCTCGGCCTTCCAGCCTAAGCAAAGCACAGAGAGCACCAGGCTCCCAGCGCCCCTGGCTGGGGTCTGCAGCCCCACACACCCGGATGCTGACTCCGTGAGCGCCCAGAAGGTGCCTGACCGACGTCATTTCCCGAGTGCTCTCCTGCCCTGCAGAGACGTGTGCAGGAGGTTGGGGCTGCCCCTGCGTGTCTGGGCTCCCGCCCACAGCCCCAGCTCAGGGGAATCAGCCCCTGAGCCAAGACCTGCAGGAGGCGCGGGGCGTCCCTGCCTGGAAGCCACGTGCACAGTTCGCGGGGACGCGAGCCTCCTTGGGAAGAGTCGAGGGAGCCAAGCCGCTTGCAGCTGCAATCCCTGCTTGGGCGGAGCCGAGTGCGCGTCCAGTACCGCAGAGCTCCAGCTCTTCTCAGAGGCCGGATCTAGTCAAGTGGCTTGCGCGAGGCAGCTCTGCCGTGGGCGAGAGTCGCCCAGGCTTGCCTCGCTGCTAGCCTTCCTGCCCAGGAAGGAGCAGGCTGTGCGATGCTGGGAGAGGCCACTGACGCCTTCCAGGCCTCAGCTCCCTCCTGCCTTGCCTTTGCAGCCAGGCCCCAGGCTTCCTTGGGGACGGCTTTGGGGTCGGTGGCTTGCACCCTGCCAGCGCTCCAGCTGTGAGGGCTCTATTAGAGGAAGGGGAGGGCAAGTGCAGGGCTCCTCCAGCGGTTGCTTGGCCGCCCAGACTCAGCGCCGCACCGAGAGCACAAGGCTCCCAGGTCCCCTGGCTGTGGTCTGCAGCCCCACACACCCGGAGGCTGACTCCGTGGGCACCCGGAATTTGCCTGACAGACGTCATTTCCCTGGGGCTCTCCTCCCCAGCAGAGACGTGTGCAGGTGGTTGGGGCCTGCCCCTGCGTGTCTGGGCTCCCGCCCACAGCCCCAGCTCAGGGGAAGCAGCCCCTGAGCCGAGACCTGCAGGAAGCGCGGGGCGCCCCCGCCTGGAAGCCTAGTGCACAGCATGCGGGAAGCGAGCCTCCTCGGGGGAAGAGGAGGCAGCCCAGCTGCGTGCGGCTGCGATCACTTCTTGGCCGGAGCCCAGTGCGCCTCCAGGACGGCAGAGCTCCAGCTCTGCTCAGAGGCCAGATCTGGCAGAGTTGCTGGCGTGGGGCTGCTCTGCCCTGGGTGAGCCTTGCCAGACTTGCCTCGCGTCTAGGCTTCCTGACCAGGAAGGAGAAGGCTGCGCGAGACTGGGAGACGCTACTGGCGCCTTCCTGGCCTCGGCTCCACTCCTGCCTTGCCTTTGCACCTAGTCCCCAGGCATCCTTGCAGTGGCTTTAGAGGCCGGTGTGTTGCACACTGCCAAGGGCTCCAGCAGTGAGAGCTCTGTCATAGGGCAGGGAATGGCAACTGCAGGGCTCTTACAGCGGTTGCTCGGCCTTCCAGACTAAGCACAGCACAGAGAGCACCAGGCTCCCAGCGCCCCTGGCTGGGGTCTGCAGCCCCACACACCCGGATGCTGACTCCGTGAGCGCCCAGAAGGTGCCTGACCGTCGTCATTTCCCGAGTGCTCTCCTCCCCTGCAGAGACGTGTGCAGGAGGTTGGGGCTGCCCCTGCGTGTCTGGGCTCCCGCCCACAGCCCCAGCTCAGGGGAAGCAGCCCCTGAGCCAAGACCTGCAGGAGGCGCGGGGCGTCCCTGCCTGGAAGCCACGTGCACAGTTCGCGGGGACGCGAGCCTCCTTGGGAAGAGTCGAGGGAGCCAAGCCGCTTGCAGCTGCAATCCCTGCTTGGGCGGAGCCGAGTGCGCGACCAGTACGGCAGAGCTCCAGCTCTTCTCAGAGGCCGGATCTAGTCAAGTGGCTTGCGCGAGGCAGCTCTGCCGTGGGCGAGAGTCGCCCAGGCTTGCCTCGCTGCTAGCCTTCCTGCCCAGGAAGGAGCAGGCTGTGCGATGCTGGGAGAGGCCACTGGCGCCTTCCTGGCCTCAGCTCCGCTCGTGCCTTGCCTTTGCAGCCAGGCCCCAGGCGTCCTTGGGGACGGCTTTGGGGTCGGTGGCTTGCACCCTGCCAGCGCTCCAGCTGTGAGGGCTCTATTAGAGGAAGGGGAGGGCAAGTGCACGGCTCCTCCAGCGGTTGCTTGGCCGCCCAGACTCAGCGCCGCACCGAGAGCACAAGGCTCCCAGGTCCCCTGGCTGTGGTCTGCAGCCCCACACACCCGGAGGCTGACTCCGTGGGCACCCGGAATTTGCCTGACAGACGTCATTTCCCTGGGGCTCTCCTCCCCAGCAGAGACGTGTGCAGGTGGTTGGGGCCTGCCCCTGCGTGTCTGGGCTCCCGCCCACAGCCCCAGCTCAGGGGAAGCAGCCCCTGAGCCGAGACCTGCAGGAAGCGCGGGGCGCCCCCGCCTGGAAGCCTAGTGCACAGCATGCGGGAAGCGAGCCTCCTCGGGGGAAGAGGAGGCAGCCCAGCTGCGTGCGGCTGCGATCACTTCTTGGCCGGAGCCCAGTGCGCCTCCAGGACGGCAGAGCTCCAGCTCTGCTCAGAGGCCAGATCTGGCAGAGTTGCTGGCGTGGGGCTGCTCTGCCCTGGGTGAGCCTTGCCAGACTTGCCTCGCGTCTAGGCTTCCTGACCAGGAAGGAGAAGGCTGCGCGAGACTGGGAGACGCTACTGGAGCCTTCCTGGCCTCGGCTCCACTCCTGCCTTGCCTTTGCACCTAGTCCCCAGGCATCCTTGCAGTGGCTTTAGAGGCCGGTGTGTTGCACACTGCCAAGGGCTCCAGCAGTGAGAGCTCTGTCATAGGGCAGGGAATGGCAACTGCAGGGCTCTTACAGCGGTTGCTCGGCCTTCCAGACTAAGCACAGCACGGAGAGCACCAGGCTCCCAGCGCCCCTGGCTGGGGTCTGCAGCCCCACACACCCGGATGCTGACTCCGTGAGCGCCCAGAAGGTGCCTGACCGTCGTCATTTCCCGAGTGCTCTCCTCCCCTGCAGAGACGTGTGCAGGAGGTTGGGGCTGCCCCTGCGTGTCTGGGCTCCCGCCCACAGCCCCAGCTCAGGGGAAGCAGCCCCTGAGCCAAGACCTGCAGGAGGCGCGGGGCGTCCCTGCCTGGAAGCCACGTGCACAGTTCGCGGGGACGCGAGCCTCCTTGGGAAGAGTCGAGGGAGCCAAGCCGCTTGCAGCTGCAATCCCTGCTTGGGCGGAGCCGAGTGCGCGTCCAGTATGGCAGAGCTCCAGCTCTTCTCAGAGGCCGGATCTAGTCAAGTGGCTTGCGCGAGGCAGCTCTGCCGTGGGCGAGAGTCGCCCAGGCTTGCCTCGCTGCTAGCCTTCCTGCCCAGGAAGGAGCAGGCTGTGCGATGCTGGGAGAGGCCACTGGCGCCTTCCTGGCCTCAGCTCCGCTCCTGCCTTGCCTTTGCAGCCAGGCCCCAGGCGTCCTTGGGGACGGCTTTGGGGTCGGTGGCTTGCACCCTGCCAGTGCTCCAGCTGTGAGGGCTCTATTAGAGGAAGGGGAGGGCAAGTGCAGGGCTCCTCCAGCGGTTGCTTGGCCGCCCAGACTCAGCGCCGCAGCGAGAGCACAAGGCTCCCAGGTCCCCTGGCTGTGGTCTGCAGCCCCACACACCCGGAGGCTGACTCCGTGGGCACCCGGAATTTGCCTGACAGACGTCATTTCCCTGGGGCTCTCCTCCCCAGCAGAGACGTGTGCAGGTGGTTGGGGCCTGCCCCTGCGTGTCTGGGCTCCCGCCCACAGCCCCAGCTCAGGGGAAGCAGCCCCTGAGCCGAGACCTGCAGGAAGCGCGGGGCGCCCCCGCCTGGAAGCCTAGTGCACAGCATGCGGGAAGCGAGCCTCCTCGGGGGAAGAGGAGGCAGCCCAGCTGCGTGCGGCTGCGATCACTTCTTGGCCGGAGCCCAGTGCGCCTCCAGGACGGCAGAGCTCCAGCTCTGCTCAGAGGCCAGATCTGGCAGAGTTGCTGGCGTGGGGCTGCTCTGCCCTGGGTGAGCCTTGCCAGACTTGCCTCGCGTCTAGGCTTCCTGACCAGGAAGGAGAAGGCTGCGCGAGACTGGGAGACGCTACTGGCGCCTTCCTGGCCTCGGCTCCACTCCTGCCTTGCCTTTGCACCTAGTCCCCAGGCATCCTTGCAGTGGCTTTAGAGGCCGGTGTGTTGCACACTGCCAAGGGCTCCAGCAGTGAGAGCTCTTTCATAGGGCAGGGAATGGCAACTGCATGGCTCTTACAGCGGTTGCTCGGCCTTCCAGCCTAAGCAAAGCACAGAGAGCACCAGGCTCCCAGCGCCCCTGGCTGGGGTCTGCAGCCCCACACACCCGGATGCTGACTCCGTGAGCGCCCAGAAGGTGCCTGACCCACGTCATTTCCCGAGTGCTCTCCTGCCCTGCAGAGACGTGTGCAGGAGGTTGGGGCTGCCCCTGCGTGTCTGGGCTCCCGCCCACAGCCCCAGCTCAGGGGAATCAGCCCCTGAGCCAAGACCTGCAGGAGGCGCGGGGCGTCCCTGCCTGGAAGCCACGTGCACAGTTCGCGGGGACGCGAGCCTCCTTGGGAAGAGTCGAGGGAGCCAAGCCGCTTGCAGCTGCAATCCCTGCTTGGGCGGAGCCGAGTGCGCGTCCAGTACCGCAGAGTTCCAGCTCTTCTCAGAGGCCGGATCTAGTCAAGTGGCTTGCGCGAGGCAGCTCTGCCGTGGGCGAGAGTCGCCCAGGCTTGCCTCGCTGCTAGCCTTCCTGCCCAGGAAGGAGCAGGCTGTGCGATGCTGGGAGAGGCCACTGACGCCTTCCAGGCCTCAGCTCCGCTCCTGCCTTGCCTTTGCAGCCAGGCCCCAGGCGTCCTTGGGGACGGCTTTGGGGTCGGTGGCTTGCACCCTGCCAGCGCTCCAGCTGTGAGGGCTCTATTAGAGGAAGGGGAGGGCAAGTGCAGGGCTCCTCCAGCGGTTGCTTGGCCGCCCAGACTCAGCGCCGCACCGAGAGCCCAAGGCTCCCAGGTCCCCTGGCTGTGGTCTGCAGCCCCACACACCCGGAGGCTGACTCCGTGGGCACCCGGAATTTGCCTGACAGACGTCATTTCCCTGGGGCTCTCCTCCCCAGCAGAGACGTGTGCAGGTGGTTGGGGCCTGCCCCTGCGTGTCTGGGCTCCCGCCCACAGCCCCAGCTCAGGGGAAGCAGCCCCTGAGCCGAGACCTGCAGGAAGCGCGGGGCGCCCCCGCCTGGAAGCCTAGTGCACAGCATGCGGGAAGCGAGCCTCCTCGGGGGAAGAGGAGGCAGCCCAGCTGCGTGCGGCTGCGATCACTTCTTGGCCGGAGCCCAGTGCGCCTCCAGGACGGCAGAGCTCCAGCTCTGCTCAGAGGCCAGATCTGGCAGAGTTGCTGGCGTGGGGCTGCTCTGCCCTGGGTGAGCCTTGCCAGACTTGCCTCGCGTCTAGGCTTCCTGACCAGGAAGGAGAAGGCTGCGCGAGACTGGGAGACGCTACTGGCGCCTTCCTGGCCTCGGCTCCACTCCTGCCTTGCCTTTGCACCTAGTCCCCAGGCATCCTTGCAGTGGCTTTAGAGGCCGGTGTGTTGCACACTGCCAAGGGCTCCAGCAGTGAGAGCTCTTTCATAGGGCAGGGAATGGCAACTGCATGGCTCTTACAGCGGTTGCTCGGCCTTCCAGCCTAAGCAAAGCACAGAGAGCACCAGGCTCCCAGCGCCCCTGGCTGGGGTCTGCAGCCCCACACACCCGGATGCTGACTCCGTGAGCGCCCAGAAGGTGCCTGACCGACGTCATTTCCCGAGTGCTCTCCTGCCCTGCAGAGACGTGTGAAGGAGGTTGGGGCTGCCCCTGCGTGTCTGGGCTCCCGCCCACAGCCCCAGCTCAGGGGAATCAGCCCCTGAGCCAAGACCTGCAGGAGGCGCGGGGCGTCCCTGCCTGGAAGCCACGTGCACAGTTCGCGGGGACGCGAGCCTCCTTGGGAAGAGTCGAGGGAGCCAAGCCGCTTGCAGCTGCAATCCCTGCTTGGGCGGAGCCGAGTGCGCGTCCAGTACCGCAGAGCTCCAGCTCTTCTCAGAGGCCGGATCTAGTCAAGTGGCTTGCGCGAGGCAGCTCTGCCGTGGGCGAGAGTCGCCCAGGCTTGCCTCGCTGCTAGCCTTCCTGCCCAGGAAGGAGCAGGCTGTGCGATGCTGGGAGAGGCCACTGACGCCTTCCAGGCCTCAGCTCCGCTCCTGCCTTGCCTTTGCAGCCAGGCCCCAGGCGTCCTTGGGGACGGCTTTGGGGTCGGTGGCTTGCACCCTGCCAGCGCTCCAGCTGTGAGGGCTCTATTAGAGGAAGGGGAGGGCAAGTGCACGGCTCCTCCAGCGGTTGCTTGGCCGCCCAGACTCAGCGCCGCACCGAGAGCACAAGGCTCCCAGGTCCCCTGGCTGTGGTCTGCAGCCCCACACACCCGGAGGCTGACTCCGTGGGCACCCGGAATTTGCCTGACAGACGTCATTTCCCTGGGGCTCTCCTCCCCAGCAGAGACGTGTGCAGGTGGTTGGGGCCTGCCCCTGCGTGTCTGGGCTCCCGCCCACAGCCCCAGCTCAGGGGAAGCAGCCCCTGAGCCGAGACCTGCAGGAAGCGCGGGGCGCCCCCGCCTGGAAGCCTAGTGCACAGCATGCGGGAAGCGAGCCTCCTCGGGGGAAGAGGAGGCAGCCCAGCTGCGTGCGGCTGCGATCACTTCTTGGCCGGAGCCCAGTGCGCCTCCAGGACGGCAGAGCTCCAGCTCTGCTCAGAGGCCAGATCTGGCAGAGTTGCTGGCGTGGGGCTGCTCTGCCCTGGGTGAGCCTTGCCAGACTTGCCTCGCGTCTAGGCTTCCTGACCAGGAAGGAGAAGGCTGCGCGAGACTGGGAGACGCTACTGGCGCCTTCCTGGCCTCGGCTCCACTCCTGCCTTGCCTTTGCACCTAGTCCCCAGGCATCCTTGCAGTGGCTTTAGAGGCCGGTGTGTTGCACACTGCCAAGGGCTCCAGCAGTGAGAGCTCTGTCATAGGGCAGGGAATGGCAACTGCAGGGCTCTTACAGCGGTTGCTCGGCCTTCCAGACTAAGCACAGCACGGAGAGCACCAGGCTCCCAGCGCCCCTGGCTGGGGTCTGCAGCCCCACACACCCGGATGCTGACTCCGTGAGCGCCCAGAAGGTGCCTGACCGTCGTCATTTCCCGAGTGCTCTCCTCCCCTGCAGAGACGTGTGCAGGAGGTTGGGGCTGCCCCTGCGTGTCTGGGCTCCCGCCCACAGCCCCAGCTCAGGGGAAGCAGCCCCTGAGCCAAGACCTGCAGGAGGCGCGGGGCGTCCCTGCCTGGAAGCCACGTGCACAGTTCGCGGGGACGCGAGCCTCCTTGGGAAGAGTCGAGGGAGCCAAGCCGCTTGCACTGCAATCCCTGCTTGGGCGGAGCCGAGTGCGCGACCAGACGGCAGAGCTCCAGCTCTTCTCAGAGGCCGGATCTAGTCAAGTGGCTTGCGCGAGGCAGCTCTGCCGTGGGCGAGAGTCGCCCAGGCCTTGCCTCGCTGCTAGCCTTCCTGCCCAGGAAGGAGCAGGCTGTGCGATGCTGGGAGAGGCCACTGGCGCCTTCCTGGCCTCAAGTCCGCTCCTGCCTTGCCTTTGCAGCCAGGCCCCAGGCGTCCTTGGGGCGGCTTTGGGGTCGGTGGCTTGCACCCTGCCAGCGCTCCAGCTGTGAGGGCTCTATTAGAGGAAGGGGAGGGCAAGTGCAGGGCTCCTCCAGCGGTTGCTTGGCCGCCCAGACTCAGCGCCGCACCGAGAGCACAAGGCTCCCAGGTCCCCTGGCTGTGGTCTGCAGCCCCACACAACCCGGAGGCTGACTCCGTGGGCACCCGGAATTTGCCTGACAGACGTCATTTCCCTGGGGCTCTCCTCCCCAGCAGAGACGTGTGCAGGTGGTTGGGGCCTGCCCCTGCGTGTCTGGGCTCCACGCCCACAGCCCCAGCTCAGGGGAAGCAGCCCCTGAGCCGAGACCTGCAGGAAGCGCGGGGCGCCCCCGCCTGGAAGCCTAGTGCACAGCATGCGGGAAGCGAGCCTCCTCGGGGGAAGAGGAGGCAGCCCAGCTGCGTGCGGCTGCGATCACTTCTTGGCCGGAGCCCAGTGCGCCTCCAGGGACGGCAGAGCTCCAGCTCTGCTCAGAGGCCAGATCTGGCAGAGTTGCTGGCGTGGGCTGCTCTGCCCTGGGTGAGCCTTGCCAGACTTGCCTCGCGTCTAGGCTTCCTGACCAGGAAGGAGAAGGCTGCGCGAGACTGGGAGACGCTACTGGCGCCTTCCTGGCCTCGGCTCCACTCCTGCCTTGCCTTTGCACCTAGTCCCCAGGCATCCTTGCAGTGGCTTTAGAGGCCGGTGTGTTGCACACTGCCAAGGGCTCCAGCAGTGAGAGCTCTTTCCATAGGGCAGGAATGGCAACTGCATGGCTCTTACAGCGGTTGCTCGGCCTTCCAGCCTAAGCAAAGCACAGAGAGCACCAGGCTCCCAGCGCCCCTGGCTGGGGTCTGCAGCCCCACACACCCGGATGCTGACTCCGTGAGCGCCCAGAAGGTGCCTGACCGACGTCATTTCCCGAGTGCTCTCCTGCCCTGCAGAGACGTGTGCAGGAGGTTGGGGCTGCCCCTGCGTGTCTGGGCTCCCGCCCACAGCCCCAGCTCAGGGGAATCAGCCCCTGAGCCAAGACCTGCAGGAGGCGCGGGGCGTCCCTGCCTGGAAGCCACGTGCACAGTTCGCGGGGACGCGAGCCTCCTTGGGAAGAGTCGAGGGAGCCAAGCCGCTTGCAGCTGCAATCCCTGCTTGGGCGGAGCCGAGTGCGCGTCCAGTACCGCAGAGCTCCAGCTCTTCTCAGAGGCCGGATCTAGTCAAGTGGCTTGCGCGAGGCAGCTCTGCCGTGGGCGAGAGTCGCCCAGGCTTGCCTCGCTGCTAGCCTTCCTGCCCAGGAAGGAGCAGGCTGTGCGATGCTGGGAGAGGCCACTGGCGCCTTCCAGGCCTCAGCTCCGCTCCTGCCTTGCCTTTGCAGCCAGGCCCCAGGCGTCCTTGGGGACGGCTTTGGGGTCGGTGGCTTGCACCCTGCCAGCGCTCCAGCTGTGAGGGCTCTATTAGAGGAAGGGGAGGGCAAGTGCAGGGCTCCTCCAGCGGTTGCTTGGCCGCCCAGACTCAGCGCCGCACCGAGAGCACAAGGCTCCCAGGTCCCCTGGCTGTGGTCTGCAGCCCCACACACCCGGAGGCTGACTCCGTGGGCACCCGGAATTTGCCTGACAGACGTCATTTCCCTGGGGCTCTCCTCCCCAGCAGAGACGTGTGCAGGTGGTTGGGGCCTGCCCCTGCGTGTCTGGGCTCCCGCCCACAGCCCCAGCTCAGGGGAAGCAGCCCCTGAGCCGAGACCTGCAGGAAGCGCGGGGCGCCCCCGCCTGGAAGCCTAGTGCACAGCATGCGGGAAGCGAGCCTCCTCGGGGGAAGAGGAGGCAGCCCAGCTGCGTGCGGCTGCGATCACTTCTTGGCCGGAGCCCAGTGCGCCTCCAGGACGGCAGAGCTCCAGCTCTGCTCAGAGGCCAGATCTGGCAGAGTTGCTGGCGTGGGGCTGCTCTGCCCTGGGTGAGCCTTGCCAGACTTGCCTCGCGTCTAGGCTTCCTGACCAGGAAGGAGAAGGCTGCGCGAGACTGGGAGACGCTACTGGCGCCTTCCTGGCCTCGGCTCCACTCCTGCCTTGCCTTTGCACCTAGTCGCCAGGCATCCTTGCAGTGGCTTTAGAGGCCGGTGTGTTGCACACTGCCAAGGGCTCCAGCAGTGAGAGCTCTTTCATAGGGCAGGGAATGGCAACTGCATGGCTCTTACAGCGGTTGCTCGGCCTTCCAGCCTAAGCAAAGCACAGAGAGCACCAGGCTCCCAGCGCCCCTGGCTGGGGTCTGCAGCCCCGCACACCCGGATGCTGACTCCGTGAGCGCCCAGAAGGTGCCTGACCGACGTCATTTCCCGAGTGCTCTCCTGCCCTGCAGAGACGTGTGCAGGAGGTTGGGGCTGCCCCTGCGTGTCTGGGCTCCCGCCACAGCCCCAGCTCAGGGGAATCAGCCCCTGAGCCAAGACCTGCAGGAGGCGCGGGGCGTCCCTGCCTGGAAGCCACGTGCACAGTTCGCGGGGACGCGAGCCTCCATTGGGAAGAGTCGAGGGGAGCCAAGCCGCTTGCAGCTGCAATCCCTGCTTGGGCGGAGCCGAGTGCGCGTCCAGTACCGCAGAGCTCCAGCTCTTCTCAGAGGCCGGATCTAGTCAAGTGGCTTGCGCGAGGCAGCTCTGCCGTGGCGAGAGTCGCCCAGGCTTGCCTCGCTGCTAGCCTTCCTGCCCAGGAAGGAGCAGGCTGTGCGATGCTGGGAGAGGCCACTGACGCCTTTCCAGGCCCTCAGCTCCGCTCCTGCCTTGCCTTTGCAGCCAGGCCCCAGGCGTCCTTGGGGACGGCTTTGGGGTCGGTGGCTTGCACCCTGCCAGCGCTCCAGCTGTGAGGCTCTATTAGAGGAAGGGGAGGGCAAGTGCAGGGCTCCTCCAGCGGTTGCTTGGCCGCCCAGACTCAGCGCCGCACCGAGAGCACAAGGCTCCCAGGTCCCCTGGCTGTGGTCTGCAGCCCCACACACCCGGAGGCTGACTCCGTGGGCACCCGGAATTTGCCTGACAGACGTCATTTCCCTGGGGCTCTCCTCCCCAGCAGAGACGTGTGCAGGTGGTTGGGGCCTGCCCCTGCGTGTCTGGGCTCCCGCCCACAGCCCCAGCTCAGGGGAAGCAGCCCCTGAGCCGAGACCTGCAGGAAGCGCGGGGCGCCCCGCCTGGAAGCCTAGTGCACAGCATGCGGGAAGCGAGCCTCCTCGGGGGAAGAGGAGGCAGCCCAGCTGCGTGCGGCTGCGATCACTTCTTGGCCGGAGCCCAGTGCGCCCCAGGACGGCAGAGCTCCAGCTCTGCTCAGAGGCCAGATCTGGCAGAGTTGCTGGCGTGGGGCTGCTCTGCCCTGGGTGAGCCTTGCCAGACTTGCCTCGCGTCTAGGCTTCCTGACCAGGAAGGAGAAGGCTGCGCGAGACTGGGAGACGCTACTGGCGCCTTCCTGGCCTCGGCTCCACTCCTGCCTTGCCTTTGCACCTAGTCCCCAGGCATCCTTGCAGTGGCTTTAGAGGCCGGTGTGTTGCACACTGCCAAGGGCTCCAGCAGTGAGAGCTCTTTCATAGGGCAGGGAATGGCAACTGCATGGCTCTTACAGCGGTTGCTCGGCCTTCCAGCCTAAGCAAAGCACAGAGAGCACCAGGCTCCCAGCGCCCCTGGCTGGGGTCTGCAGCCCCACACAACCCGGATGCTGACTCCGTGAGCGCCCAGAAGGTGCCTGACCGACGTCATTTCCCGAGTGCTCTCCTGCCCTGCAGAGACGTGTGCAGGAGGTTGGGGCTGCCCCTGCGTGTCTGGGCTCCCGCCCACAGCCCCAGCTCAGGGGAATCAGCCCCTGAGCCAAGACCTGCAGGAGGCGCGGGGCGTCCCTGCCTGGAAGCCACGTGCACAGTTCGCGGGGACGCGAGCCTCCTTGGGAAGAGTCGAGGGAGCCAAGCCGCTTGCAGCTGCAATCCCTGCTTGGGCGGAGCCGAGTGCGCGTCCAGTACGGCAGAGCTCCAGCTCTTCTCAGAGGCCGGATCTAGTCAAGTGGCTTGCGCGAGGCAGCTCTGCCGTGGGCGAGAGTCGCCCAGGCTTGCCTCGCTGCTAGCCTTCCTGCCCAGGAAGGAGCAGGCTGTGCGATGCTGGGAGAGGCCACTGGCGCCTTCCTGGCCTCAGCTCCGCTCCTGCCTTGCCTTTGCAGCCAGGCCCCAGGCGTCCTTGGGGACGGCTTTGGGGTCGGTGGCTTGCACCCTGCCAGCGCTCCAGCTGTGAGGGCTCTATTAGAGGAAGGGGAGGGCAAGTGCAGGGCTCCTCCAGCGGTTGCTTGGCCGCCCAGACTCAGCGCCGCACCGAGAGCACAAGGCTCCCAGGTCCCCTGGCTGTGGTCTGCAGCCCCACACACCCGGAGGCTGACTCCGTGGGCACCCGGAATTTGCCTGACAGACGTCATTTCCCTGGGGCTCTCCTCCCCAGCAGAGACGTGTGCAGGTGGTTGGGGCCTGCCCCTGCGTGTCTGGGCTCCCGCCCACAGCCCCAGCTCAGGGGAAGCAGCCCCTGAGCCGAGACCTGCAGGAAGCGCGGGGCGCCCCCGCCTGGAAGCCTAGTGCACAGCATGCGGGAAGCGAGCCTCCTCGGGGGAAGAGGAGGCAGCCCAGCTGCGTGCGGCTGCGATCACTTCTTGGCCGGAGCCCAGTGCGCCTCCAGGACGGCAGAGCTCCAGCTCTGCTCAGAGGCCAGATCTGGCAGAGTTGCTGGCGTGGGGCTGCTCTGCCCTGGGTGAGCCTTGCCAGACTTGCCTCGCGTCTAGGCTTCCTGACCAGGAAGGAGAAGGCTGCGCGAGACTGGGAGACGCTACTGGCGCCTTCCTGGCCTCGGCTCCACTCCTGCCTTGCCTTTGCACCTAGTCCCCAGGCATCCTTGCAGTGGCTTTAGAGGCCGGTGTGTTGCACACTGCCAAGGGCTCCAGCAGTGAGAGCTCTTTCATAGGGCAGGGAATGGCAACTGCATGGCTCTTACAGCGGTTGCTCGGCCTTCCAGCCTAAGCAAAGCACAGAGAGCACCAGGCTCCCAGCGCCCCTGGCTGGGGTCTGCAGCCCCACACACCCGGATGCTGACTCCGTGAGCGCCCAGAAGGTGCCTGACCGACGTCATTTCCCGAGTGCTCTCCTGCCCTGCAGAGACGTGTGCAGGAGGTTGGGGCTGCCCCTGCGTGTCTGGGCTCCCGCCCACAGCCCCAGCTCAGGGGAATCAGCCCCTGAGCCAAGACCTGCAGGAGGCGCGGGGCGTCCCTGCCTGGAAGCCACGTGCACAGTTCGCGGGGACGCGAGCCTCCTTGGGAAGAGTCGAGGGAGCCAAGCCGCTTGCAGCTGCAATCCCTGCTTGGGCGGAGCCGAGTGCGCGTCCAGTACGGCAGAGCTCCAGCTCTTCTCAGAGGCCGGATCTAGTCAAGTGGCTTGCGCGAGGCAGCTCTGCCGTGGGCGAGAGTCGCCCAGGCTTGCCTCGCTGCTAGCCTTCCTGCCCAGGAAGGAGCAGGCTGTGCGATGCTGGGAGAGGCCACTGGCGCCTTCCAGGCCTCAGCTCCGCTCCTGCCTTGCCTTTGCAGCCAGGCCCCAGGCGTCCTTGGGGACGGCTTTGGGGTCGGTGGCTTGCACCCTGCCAGCGCTCCAGCTGTGAGGGCTCTATTAGAGGAAGGGGAGGGCAAGTGCAGGGCTCCTCCAGCGGTTGCTTGGCCGCCCAGACTCAGCGCCGCACCGAGAGCACAAGGCTCCCAGGTCCCCTGGCTGTGGTCTGCAGCCCCACACACCCGGAGGCTGACTCCGTGGGCACCCGGAATTTGCCTGACAGACGTCATTTCCCTGGGGCTCTCCTCCCCAGCAGAGACGTGTGCAGGTGGTTGGGGCCTGCCCCTGCGTGTCTGGGCTCCCGCCCACAGCCCCAGCTCAGGGGAAGCAGCCCCTGAGCCGAGACCTGCAGGAAGCGCGGGGCGCCCCCGCCTGGAAGCCTAGTGCACAGCATGCGGGAAGCGAGCCTCCTCGGGGGAAGAGGAGGCAGCCCAGCTGCGTGCGGCTGCGATCACTTCTTGGCCGGAGCCCAGTGCGCCTCCAGGACGGCAGAGCTCCAGCTCTGCTCAGAGGCCAGATCTGGCAGAGTTGCTGGCGTGGGGCTGCTCTGCCCTGGGTGAGCCTTGCCAGACTTGCCTCGCGTCTAGGCTTCCTGACCAGGAAGGAGAAGGCTGCGCGAGACTGGGAGACGCTACTGGCGCCTTCCTGGCCTCGGCTCCACTCCTGCCTTGCCTTTGCACCTAGTCCCCAGGCATCCTTGCAGTGGCTTTAGAGGCCGGTGTGTTGCACACTGCCAAGGGCTCCAGCAGTGAGAGCTCTTTCATAGGGCAGGGAATGGCAACTGCATGGCTCTTACAGCGGTTGCTCGGCCTTCCAGCCTAAGCAAAGCACAGAGAGCACCAGGCTCCCAGCGCCCCTGGCTGGGGTCTGCAGCCCCACACACCCGGATGCTGACTCCGTGAGCGCCCAGAAGGTGCCTGACCGACGTCATTTCCCGAGTGCTCTCCTGCCCTGCAGAGACGTGTGCAGGAGGTTGGGGCTGCCCCTGCGTGTCTGGGCTCCCGCCCACAGCCCCAGCTCAGGGGAATCAGCCCCTGAGCCAAGACCTGCAGGAGGCGCGGGGCGTCCCTGCCTGGAAGCCACGTGCACAGTTCGCGGGGACGCGAGCCTCCTTGGGAAGAGTCGAGGGAGCCAAGCCGCTTGCAGCTGCAATCCCTGCTTGGGCGGAGCCGAGTGCGCGTCCAGTACCGCAGAGCTCCAGCTCTTCTCAGAGGCCGGATCTAGTCAAGTGGCTTGCGCGAGGCAGCTCTGCCGTGGGCGAGAGTCGCCCAGGCTTGCCTCGCTGCTAGCCTTCCTGCCCAGGAAGGAGCAGGCTGTGCGATGCTGGGAGAGGCCACTGACGCCTTCCAGGCCTCAGCTCCGCTCCTGCCTTGCCTTTGCAGCCAGGCCCCAGGCGTCCTTGGGGACGGCTTTGGGGTCGGTGGCTTGCACCCTGCCAGCGCTCCAGCTGTGAGGGCTCTATTAGAGGAAGGGGAGGGCAAGTGCAGGGCTCCTCCAGCGGTTGCTTGGCCGCCCAGACTCAGCGCCGCACCGAGAGCACAAGGCTCCCAGGTCCCCTGGCTGTGGTCTGCAGCCCCACACACCCGGAGGCTGACTCCGTGGGCACCCGGAATTTGCCTGACAGACGTCATTTCCCTGGGGCTCTCCTCCCCAGCAGAGACGTGTGCAGGTGGTTGGGGCCTGCCCCTGCGTGTCTGGGCTCCCGCCCACAGCCCCAGCTCAGGGGAAGCAGCCCCTGAGCCGAGACCTGCAGGAAGCGCGGGGCGCCCCCGCCTGGAAGCCTAGTGCACAGCATGCGGGAAGCGAGCCTCCTCGGGGGAAGAGGAGGCAGCCCAGCTGCGTGCGGCTGCGATCACTTCTTGGCCGGAGCCCAGTGCGCCTCCAGGACGGCAGAGCTCCAGCTCTGCTCAGAGGCCAGATCTGGCAGAGTTGCTGGCGTGGGGCTGCTCTGCCCTGGGTGAGCCTTGCCAGACTTGCCTCGCGTCTAGGCTTCCTGACCAGGAAGGAGAAGGCTGCGCGAGACTGGGAGACGCTACTGGCGCCTTCCTGGCCTCGGCTCCACTCCTGCCTTGCCTTTGCACCTAGTCCCCAGGCATCCTTGCAGTGGCTTTAGAGGCCGGTGTGTTGCACACTGCCAAGGGCTCCAGCAGTGAGAGCTCTTTCATAGGGCAGGGAATGGCAACTGCATGGCTCTTACAGCGGTTGCTCGGCCTTCCAGCCTAAGCAAAGCACAGAGAGCACCAGGCTCCCAGCGCCCCTGGCTGGGGTCTGCAGCCCCACACACCCGGATGCTGACTCCGTGAGCGCCCAGAAGGTGCCTGACCGACGTCATTTCCCGAGTGCTCTCCTGCCCTGCAGAGACGTGTGCAGGAGGTTGGGGCTGCCCCTGCGTGTCTGGGCTCCCGCCCACAGCCCCAGCTCAGGGGAATCAGCCCCTGAGCCAAGACCTGCAGGAGGCGCGGGGCGTCCCTGCCTGGAAGCCACGTGCACAGTTCGCGGGGACGCGAGCCTCCTTGGGAAGAGTCGAGGGAGCCAAGCCGCTTGCAGCTGCAATCCCTGCTTGGGCGGAGCCGAGTGCGCGTCCAGTACGGCAGAGCTCCAGCTCTTCTCAGAGGCCGGATCTAGTCAAGTGGCTTGCGCGAGGCAGCTCTGCCGTGGGCGAGAGTCGCCCAGGCTTGCCTCGCTGCTAGCCTTCCTGCCCAGGAAGGAGCAGGCTGTGCGATGCTGGGAGAGGCCACTGACGCCTTCCAGGCCTCAGCTCCGCTCCTGCCTTGCCTTTGCAGCCAGGCCCCAGGCGTCCTTGGGGACGGCTTTGGGGTCGGTGGCTTGCACCCTGCCAGCGCTCCAGCTGTGAGGGCTCTATTAGAGGAAGGGGAGGGCAAGTGCAGGGCTCCTCCAGCGGTTGCTTGGCCGCCCAGACTCAGCGCCGCACCGAGAGCACAAGGCTCCCAGGTCCCCTGGCTGTGGTCTGCAGCCCCACACACCCGGAGGCTGACTCCGTGGGCACCCGGAATTTGCCTGACAGACGTCATTTCCCTGGGGCTCTCCTCCCCAGCAGAGACGTGTGCAGGTGGTTGGGGCCTGCCCCTGCGTGTCTGGGCTCCCGCCCACAGCCCCAGCTCAGGGGAAGCAGCCCCTGAGCCGAGACCTGCAGGAAGCGCGGGGCGCCCCCGCCTGGAAGCCTAGTGCACAGCATGCGGGAAGCGAGCCTCCTCGGGGGAAGAGGAGGCAGCCCAGCTGCGTGCGGCTGCGATCACTTCTTGGCCGGAGCCCAGTGCGCCTCCAGGACGGCAGAGCTCCAGCTCTGCTCAGAGGCCAGATCTGGCAGAGTTGCTGGCGTGGGGCTGCTCTGCCCTGGGTGAGCCTTGCCAGACTTGCCTCGCGTCTAGGCTTCCTGACCAGGAAGGAGAAGGCTGCGCGAGACTGGGAGACGCTACTGGCGCCTTCCTGGCCTCGGCTCCACTCCTGCCTTGCCTTTGCACCTAGTCCCCAGGCATCCTTGCAGTGGCTTTAGAGGCCGGTGTGTTGCACACTGCCAAGGGCTCCAGCAGTGAGAGCTCTGTCATAGGGCAGGGAATGGCAACTGCAGGGCTCTTACAGCGGTTGCTCGGCCTTCCAGACTAAGCACAGCACGGAGAGCACCAGGCTCCCAGGGCCCCTGGCTGGGGTCTGCAGCCCCACACACCCGGATGCTGACTCCGTGAGCGCCCAGAAGGTGCCTGACCGTCGTCATTTCCCGAGTGCTCTCCTCCCCTGCAGAGACGTGTGCAGGAGGTTGGGGCTGCCCCTGCGTGTCTGGGCTCCCGCCCACAGCCCCAGCTCAGGGGAAGCAGCCCCTGAGCCAAGACCTGCAGGAGGCGCGGGGCGTCCCTGCCTGGAAGCCACGTGCACAGTTCGCGGGGACGCGAGCCTCCTTGGGAAGAGTCGAGGGAGCCAAGCCGCTTGCAGCTGCAATCCCTGCTTGGGCGGAGCCGAGTGCGCGTCCAGTACCGCAGAGCTCCAGCTCTTCTCAGAGGCCGGATCTAGTCAAGTGGCTTGCGCGAGGCAGCTCTGCCGTGGGCGAGAGTCGCCCAGGCTTGCCTCGCTGCTAGCCTTCCTGCCCAGGAAGGAGCAGGCTGTGCGATGCTGGGAGAGGCCACTGACGCCTTCCAGGCCTCAGCTCCCTCCTGCCTTGCCTTTGCAGCCAGGCCCCAGGCTTCCTTGGGGACGGCTTTGGGGTCGGTGGCTTGCACCCTGCCAGCGCTCCAGCTGTGAGGGCTCTATTAGAGGAAGGGGAGGGCAAGTGCAGGGCTCCTCCAGCGGTTGCTTGGCCGCCCAGACTCAGCGCCGCACCGAGAGCACAAGGCTCCCAGGTCCCCTGGCTGTGGTCTGCAGCCCCACACACCCGGAGGCTGACTCCGTGGGCACCCGGAATTTGCCTGACAGACGTCATTTCCCTGGGGCTCTCCTCCCCAGCAGAGACGTGTGCAGGTGGTTGGGGCCTGCCCCTGCGTGTCTGGGCTCCCGCCCACAGCCCCAGCTCAGGGGAAGCAGCCCCTGAGCCGAGACCTGCAGGAAGCGCGGGGCGCCCCCGCCTGGAAGCCTAGTGCACAGCATGCGGGAAGCGAGCCTCCTCGGGGGAAGAGGAGGCAGCCCAGCTGCGTGCGGCTGCGATCACTTCTTGGCCGGAGCCCAGTGCGCCTCCAGGACGGCAGAGCTCCAGCTCTGCTCAGAGGCCAGATCTGGCAGAGTTGCTGGCGTGGGGCTGCTCTGCCCTGGGTGAGCCTTGCCAGACTTGCCTCGCGTCTAGGCTTCCTGACCAGGAAGGAGAAGGCTGCGCGAGACTGGGAGACGCTACTGGCGCCTTCCTGGCCTCGGCTCCACTCCTGCCTTGCCTTTGCACCTAGTCCCCAGGCATCCTTGCAGTGGCTTTAGAGGCCGGTGTGTTGCACACTGCCAAGGGCTCCAGCAGTGAGAGCTCTGTCATAGGGCAGGGAATGGCAACTGCAGGGCTCTTACAGCGGTTGCTCGGCCTTCCAGACTAAGCACAGCACAGAGAGCACCAGGCTCCCAGCGCCCCTGGCTGGGGTCTGCAGCCCCACACACCCGGATGCTGACTCCGTGAGCGCCCAGAAGGTGCCTGACCGTCGTCATTTCCCGAGTGCTCTCCTCCCCTGCAGAGACGTGTGCAGGAGGTTGGGGCTGCCCCTGCGTGTCTGGGCTCCCGCCCACAGCCCCAGCTCAGGGGAAGCAGCCCCTGAGCCAAGACCTGCAGGAGGCGCGGGGCGTCCCTGCCTGGAAGCCACGTGCACAGTTCGCGGGGACGCGAGCCTCCTTGGGAAGAGTCGAGGGAGCCAAGCCGCTTGCAGCTGCAATCCCTGCTTGGGCGGAGCCGAGTGCGCGACCAGTACGGCAGAGCTCCAGCTCTTCTCAGAGGCCGGATCTAGTCAAGTGGCTTGCGCGAGGCAGCTCTGCCGTGGGCGAGAGTCGCCCAGGCTTGCCTCGCTGCTAGCCTTCCTGCCCAGGAAGGAGCAGGCTGTGCGATGCTGGGAGAGGCCACTGGCGCCTTCCTGGCCTCAGCTCCGCTCCTGCCTTGCCTTTGCAGCCAGGCCCCAGGCGTCCTTGGGGACGGCTTTGGGGTCGGTGGCTTGCACCCTGCCAGCGCTCCAGCTGTGAGGGCTCTATTAGAGGAAGGGGAGGGCAAGTGCACGGCTCCTCCAGCGGTTGCTTGGCCGCCCAGACTCAGCGCCGCAGCGAGAGCACAAGGCTCCCAGGTCCCCTGGCTGTGGTCTGCAGCCCCACACACCCGGAGGCTGACTCCGTGGGCACCCGGAATTTGCCTGACAGACGTCATTTCCCTGGGGCTCTCCTCCCCAGCAGAGACGTGTGCAGGTGGTTGGGGCCTGCCCCTGCGTGTCTGGGCTCCCGCCCACAGCCCCAGCTCAGGGGAAGCAGCCCCTGAGCCGAGACCTGCAGGAAGCGCGGGGCGCCCCCGCCTGGAAGCCTAGTGCACAGCATGCGGGAAGCGAGCCTCCTCGGGGGAAGAGGAGGCAGCCCAGCTGCGTGCGGCTGCGATCACTTCTTGGCCGGAGCCCAGTGCGCCTCCAGGACGGCAGAGCTCCAGCTCTGCTCAGAGGCCAGATCTGGCAGAGTTGCTGGCGTGGGGCTGCTCTGCCCTGGGTGAGCCTTGCCAGACTTGCCTCGCGTCTAGGCTTCCTGACCAGGAAGGAGAAGGCTGCGCGAGACTGGGAGACGCTACTGGAGCCTTCCTGGCCTCGGCTCCACTCCTGCCTTGCCTTTGCACCTAGTCCCCAGGCATCCTTGCAGTGGCTTTAGAGGCCGGTGTGTTGCACACTGCCAAGGGCTCCAGCAGTGAGAGCTCTGTCATAGGGCAGGGAATGGCAACTGCAGGGCTCTTACAGCGGTTGCTCGGCCTTCCAGACTAAGCACAGCACGGAGAGCACCAGGCTCCCAGCGCCCCTGGCTGGGGTCTGCAGCCCCACACACCCGGATGCTGACTCCGTGAGCGCCCAGAAGGTGCCTGACCGTCGTCATTTCCCGAGTGCTCTCCTCCCCTGCAGAGACGTGTGCAGGAGGTTGGGGCTGCCCCTGCGTGTCTGGGCTCCCGCCCACAGCCCCAGCTCAGGGGAAGCAGCCCCTGAGCCAAGACCTGCAGGAGGCGCGGGGCGTCCCTGCCTGGAAGCCACGTGCACAGTTCGCGGGGACGCGAGCCTCCTTGGGAAGAGTCGAGGGAGCCAAGCCGCTTGCAGCTGCAATCCCTGCTTGGGCGGAGCCGAGTGCGCGTCCAGTATGGCAGAGCTCCAGCTCTTCTCAGAGGCCGGATCTAGTCAAGTGGCTTGCGCGAGGCAGCTCTGCCGTGGGCGAGAGTCGCCCAGGCTTGCCTCGCTGCTAGCCTTCCTGCCCAGGAAGGAGCAGGCTGTGCGATGCTGGGAGAGGCCACTGGCGCCTTCCTGGCCTCAGCTCCGCTCCTGCCTTGCCTTTGCAGCCAGGCCCCAGGCGTCCTTGGGGACGGCTTTGGGGTCGGTGGCTTGCACCCTGCCAGTGCTCCAGCTGTGAGGGCTCTATTAGAGGAAGGGGAGGGCAAGTGCAGGGCTCCTCCAGCGGTTGCTTGGCCGCCCAGACTCAGCGCCGCAGCGAGAGCACAAGGCTCCCAGGTCCCCTGGCTGTGGTCTGCAGCCCCACACACCCGGAGGCTGACTCCGTGGGCACCCGGAATTTGCCTGACAGACGTCATTTCCCTGGGGCTCTCCTCCCCAGCAGAGACGTGTGCAGGTGGTTGGGGCCTGCCCCTGCGTGTCTGGGCTCCCGCCCACAGCCCCAGCTCAGGGGAAGCAGCCCCTGAGCCGAGACCTGCAGGAAGCGCGGGGCGCCCCCGCCTGGAAGCCTAGTGCACAGCATGCGGGAAGCGAGCCTCCTCGGGGGAAGAGGAGGCAGCCCAGCTGCGTGCGGCTGCGATCACTTCTTGGCCGGAGCCCAGTGCGCCTCCAGGACGGCAGAGCTCCAGCTCTGCTCAGAGGCCAGATCTGGCAGAGTTGCTGGCGTGGGGCTGCTCTGCCCTGGGTGAGCCTTGCCAGACTTGCCTCGCGTCTAGGCTTCCTGACCAGGAAGGAGAAGGCTGCGCGAGACTGGGAGACGCTACTGGCGCCTTCCTGGCCTCGGCTCCACTCCTGCCTTGCCTTTGCACCTAGTCCCCAGGCATCCTTGCAGTGGCTTTAGAGGCCGGTGTGTTGCACACTGCCAAGGGCTCCAGCAGTGAGAGCTCTTTCATAGGGCAGGGAATGGCAACTGCATGGCTCTTACAGCGGTTGCTCGGCCTTCCAGCCTAAGCAAAGCACAGAGAGCACCAGGCTCCCAGCGCCCCTGGCTGGGGTCTGCAGCCCCACACACCCGGATGCTGACTCCGTGAGCGCCCAGAAGGTGCCTGACCCACGTCATTTCCCGAGTGCTCTCCTGCCCTGCAGAGACGTGTGCAGGAGGTTGGGGCTGCCCCTGCGTGTCTGGGCTCCCGCCCACAGCCCCAGCTCAGGGGAATCAGCCCCTGAGCCAAGACCTGCAGGAGGCGCGGGGCGTCCCTGCCTGGAAGCCACGTGCACAGTTCGCGGGGACGCGAGCCTCCTTGGGAAGAGTCGAGGGAGCCAAGCCGCTTGCAGCTGCAATCCCTGCTTGGGCGGAGCCGAGTGCGCGTCCAGTACCGCAGAGTTCCAGCTCTTCTCAGAGGCCGGATCTAGTCAAGTGGCTTGCGCGAGGCAGCTCTGCCGTGGGCGAGAGTCGCCCAGGCTTGCCTCGCTGCTAGCCTTCCTGCCCAGGAAGGAGCAGGCTGTGCGATGCTGGGAGAGGCCACTGACGCCTTCCAGGCCTCAGCTCCGCTCCTGCCTTGCCTTTGCAGCCAGGCCCCAGGCGTCCTTGGGGACGGCTTTGGGGTCGGTGGCTTGCACCCTGCCAGCGCTCCAGCTGTGAGGGCTCTATTAGAGGAAGGGGAGGGCAAGTGCAGGGCTCCTCCAGCGGTTGCTTGGCCGCCCAGACTCAGCGCCGCACCGAGAGCACAAGGCTCCCAGGTCCCCTGGCTGTGGTCTGCAGCCCCACACACCCGGAGGCTGACTCCGTGGGCACCCGGAATTTGCCTGACAGACGTCATTTCCCTGGGGCTCTCCTCCCCAGCAGAGACGTGTGCAGGTGGTTGGGGCCTGCCCCTGCGTGTCTGGGCTCCCGCCCACAGCCCCAGCTCAGGGGAAGCAGCCCCTGAGCCGAGACCTGCAGGAAGCGCGGGGCGCCCCCGCCTGGAAGCCTAGTGCACAGCATGCGGGAAGCGAGCCTCCTCGGGGGAAGAGGAGGCAGCCCAGCTGCGTGCGGCTGCGATCACTTCTTGGCCGGAGCCCAGTGCGCCTCCAGGACGGCAGAGCTCCAGCTCTGCTCAGAGGCCAGATCTGGCAGAGTTGCTGGCGTGGGGCTGCTCTGCCCTGGGTGAGCCTTGCCAGACTTGCCTCGCGTCTAGGCTTCCTGACCAGGAAGGAGAAGGCTGCGCGAGACTGGGAGACGCTACTGGCGCCTTCCTGGCCTCGGCTCCACTCCTGCCTTGCCTTTGCACCTAGTCCCCAGGCATCCTTGCAGTGGCTTTAGAGGCCGGTGTGTTGCACACTGCCAAGGGCTCCAGCAGTGAGAGCTCTTTCATAGGGCAGGGAATGGCAACTGCATGGCTCTTACAGCGGTTGCTCGGCCTTCCAGCCTAAGCAAAGCACAGAGAGCACCAGGCTCCCAGCGCCCCTGGCTGGGGTCTGCAGCCCCACACACCCGGATGCTGACTCCGTGAGCGCCCAGAAGGTGCCTGACCGACGTCATTTCCCGAGTGCTCTCCTGCCCTGCAGAGACGTGTGAAGGAGGTTGGGGCTGCCCCTGCGTGTCTGGGCTCCCGCCCACAGCCCCAGCTCAGGGGAATCAGCCCCTGAGCCAAGACCTGCAGGAGGCGCGGGGCGTCCCTGCCTGGAAGCCACGTGCACAGTTCGCGGGGACGCGAGCCTCCTTGGGAAGAGTCGAGGGAGCCAAGCCGCTTGCAGCTGCAATCCCTGCTTGGGCGGAGCCGAGTGCGCGTCCAGTACCGCAGAGCTCCAGCTCTTCTCAGAGGCCGGATCTAGTCAAGTGGCTTGCGCGAGGCAGCTCTGCCGTGGGCGAGAGTCGCCCAGGCTTGCCTCGCTGCTAGCCTTCCTGCCCAGGAAGGAGCAGGCTGTGCGATGCTGGGAGAGGCCACTGACGCCTTCCAGGCCTCAGCTCCGCTCCTGCCTTGCCTTTGCAGCCAGGCCCCAGGCGTCCTTGGGGACGGCTTTGGGGTCGGTGGCTTGCACCCTGCCAGCGCTCCAGCTGTGAGGGCTCTATTAGAGGAAGGGGAGGGCAAGTGCACGGCTCCTCCAGCGGTTGCTTGGCCGCCCAGACTCAGCGCCGCACCGAGAGCACAAGGCTCCCAGGTCCCCTGGCTGTGGTCTGCAGCCCCACACACCCGGAGGCTGACTCCGTGGGCACCCGGAATTTGCCTGACAGACGTCATTTCCCTGGGGCTCTCCTCCCCAGCAGAGACGTGTGCAGGTGGTTGGGGCCTGCCCCTGCGTGTCTGGGCTCCCGCCCACAGCCCCAGCTCAGGGGAAGCAGCCCCTGAGCCGAGACCTGCAGGAAGCGCGGGGCGCCCCCGCCTGGAAGCCTAGTGCACAGCATGCGGGAAGCGAGCCTCCTCGGGGGAAGAGGAGGCAGCCCAGCTGCGTGCGGCTGCGATCACTTCTTGGCCGGAGCCCAGTGCGCCTCCAGGACGGCAGAGCTCCAGCTCTGCTCAGAGGCCAGATCTGGCAGAGTTGCTGGCGTGGGGCTGCTCTGCCCTGGGTGAGCCTTGCCAGACTTGCCTCGCGTCTAGGCTTCCTGACCAGGAAGGAGAAGGCTGCGCGAGACTGGGAGACGCTACTGGCGCCTTCCTGGCCTCGGCTCCACTCCTGCCTTGCCTTTGCACCTAGTCCCCAGGCATCCTTGCAGTGGCTTTAGAGGCCGGTGTGTTGCACACTGCCAAGGGCTCCAGCAGTGAGAGCTCTGTCATAGGGCAGGGAATGGCAACTGCAGGGCTCTTACAGCGGTTGCTCGGCCTTCCAGACTAAGCACAGCACGGAGAGCACCAGGCTCCCAGCGCCCCTGGCTGGGGTCTGCAGCCCCACACACCCGGATGCTGACTCCGTGAGCGCCCAGAAGGTGCCTGACCGTCGTCATTTCCCGAGTGCTCTCCTCCCCTGCAGAGACGTGTGCAGGAGGTTGGGGCTGCCCCTGCGTGTCTGGGCTCCCGCCCACAGCCCCAGCTCAGGGGAAGCAGCCCCTGAGCCAAGACCTGCAGGAGGCGCGGGGCGTCCCTGCCTGGAAGCCACGTGCACAGTTCGCGGGGACGCGAGCCTCCTTGGGAAGAGTCGAGGGAGCCAAGCCGCTTGCAGCTGCAATCCCTGCTTGGGCGGAGCCGAGTGCGCGACCAGTACGGCAGAGCTCCAGCTCTTCTCAGAGGCCGGATCTAGTCAAGTGGCTTGCGCGAGGCAGCTCTGCCGTGGGCGAGAGTCGCCCAGGCTTGCCTCGCTGCTAGCCTTCCTGCCCAGGAAGGAGCAGGCTGTGCGATGCTGGGAGAGGCCACTGGCGCCTTCCTGGCCTCAGCTCCGCTCCTGCCTTGCCTTTGCAGCCAGGCCCCAGGCGTCCTTGGGGACGGCTTTGGGGTCGGTGGCTTGCACCCTGCCAGCGCTCCAGCTGTGAGGGCTCTATTAGAGGAAGGGGAGGGCAAGTGCAGGGCTCCTCCAGCGGTTGCTTGGCCGCCCAGACTCAGCGCCGCACCGAGAGCACAAGGCTCCCAGGTCCCCTGGCTGTGGTCTGCAGCCCCACACACCCGGAGGCTGACTCCGTGGGCACCCGGAATTTGCCTGACAGACGTCATTTCCCTGGGGCTCTCCTCCCCAGCAGAGACGTGTGCAGGTGGTTGGGGCCTGCCCCTGCGTGTCTGGGCTCCCGCCCACAGCCCCAGCTCAGGGGAAGCAGCCCCTGAGCCGAGACCTGCAGGAAGCGCGGGGCGCCCCCGCCTGGAAGCCTAGTGCACAGCATGCGGGAAGCGAGCCTCCTCGGGGGAAGAGGAGGCAGCCCAGCTGCGTGCGGCTGCGATCACTTCTTGGCCGGAGCCCAGTGCGCCTCCAGGACGGCAGAGCTCCAGCTCTGCTCAGAGGCCAGATCTGGCAGAGTTGCTGGCGTGGGGCTGCTCTGCCCTGGGTGAGCCTTGCCAGACTTGCCTCGCGTCTAGGCTTCCTGACCAGGAAGGAGAAGGCTGCGCGAGACTGGGAGACGCTACTGGCGCCTTCCTGGCCTCGGCTCCACTCCTGCCTTGCCTTTGCACCTAGTCCCCAGGCATCCTTGCAGTGGCTTTAGAGGCCGGTGTGTTGCACACTGCCAAGGGCTCCAGCAGTGAGAGCTCTTTCATAGGGCAGGGAATGGCAACTGCATGGCTCTTACAGCGGTTGCTCGGCCTTCCAGCCTAAGCAAAGCACAGAGAGCACCAGGCTCCCAGCGCCCCTGGCTGGGGTCTGCAGCCCCACACACCCGGATGCTGACTCCGTGAGCGCCCAGAAGGTGCCTGACCGACGTCATTTCCCGAGTGCTCTCCTGCCCTGCAGAGACGTGTGCAGGAGGTTGGGGCTGCCCCTGCGTGTCTGGGCTCCCGCCCACAGCCCCAGCTCAGGGGAATCAGCCCCTGAGCCAAGACCTGCAGGAGGCGCGGGGCGTCCCTGCCTGGAAGCCACGTGCACAGTTCGCGGGGACGCGAGCCTCCTTGGGAAGAGTCGAGGGAGCCAAGCCGCTTGCAGCTGCAATCCCTGCTTGGGCGGAGCCGAGTGCGCGTCCAGTACCGCAGAGCTCCAGCTCTTCTCAGAGGCCGGATCTAGTCAAGTGGCTTGCGCGAGGCAGCTCTGCCGTGGGCGAGAGTCGCCCAGGCTTGCCTCGCTGCTAGCCTTCCTGCCCAGGAAGGAGCAGGCTGTGCGATGCTGGGAGAGGCCACTGGCGCCTTCCAGGCCTCAGCTCCGCTCCTGCCTTGCCTTTGCAGCCAGGCCCCAGGCGTCCTTGGGGACGGCTTTGGGGTCGGTGGCTTGCACCCTGCCAGCGCTCCAGCTGTGAGGGCTCTATTAGAGGAAGGGGAGGGCAAGTGCAGGGCTCCTCCAGCGGTTGCTTGGCCGCCCAGACTCAGCGCCGCACCGAGAGCACAAGGCTCCCAGGTCCCCTGGCTGTGGTCTGCAGCCCCACACACCCGGAGGCTGACTCCGTGGGCACCCGGAATTTGCCTGACAGACGTCATTTCCCTGGGGCTCTCCTCCCCAGCAGAGACGTGTGCAGGTGGTTGGGGCCTGCCCCTGCGTGTCTGGGCTCCCGCCCACAGCCCCAGCTCAGGGGAAGCAGCCCCTGAGCCGAGACCTGCAGGAAGCGCGGGGCGCCCCCGCCTGGAAGCCTAGTGCACAGCATGCGGGAAGCGAGCCTCCTCGGGGGAAGAGGAGGCAGCCCAGCTGCGTGCGGCTGCGATCACTTCTTGGCCGGAGCCCAGTGCGCCTCCAGGACGGCAGAGCTCCAGCTCTGCTCAGAGGCCAGATCTGGCAGAGTTGCTGGCGTGGGGCTGCTCTGCCCTGGGTGAGCCTTGCCAGACTTGCCTCGCGTCTAGGCTTCCTGACCAGGAAGGAGAAGGCTGCGCGAGACTGGGAGACGCTACTGGCGCCTTCCTGGCCTCGGCTCCACTCCTGCCTTGCCTTTGCACCTAGTCCCCAGGCATCCTTGCAGTGGCTTTAGAGGCCGGTGTGTTGCACACTGCCAAGGGCTCCAGCAGTGAGAGCTCTTTCATAGGGCAGGGAATGGCAACTGCATGGCTCTTACAGCGGTTGCTCGGCCTTCCAGCCTAAGCAAAGCACAGAGAGCACCAGGCTCCCAGCGCCCCTGGCTGGGGTCTGCAGCCCCACACACCCGGATGCTGACTCCGTGAGCGCCCAGAAGGTGCCTGACCGACGTCATTTCCCGAGTGCTCTCCTGCCCTGCAGAGACGTGTGCAGGAGGTTGGGGCTGCCCCTGCGTGTCTGGGCTCCCGCCCACAGCCCCAGCTCAGGGGAATCAGCCCCTGAGCCAAGACCTGCAGGAGGCGCGGGGCGTCCCTGCCTGGAAGCCACGTGCACAGTTCGCGGGGACGCGAGCCTCCTTGGGAAGAGTCGAGGGAGCCAAGCCGCTTGCAGCTGCAATCCCTGCTTGGGCGGAGCCGAGTGCGCGTCCAGTACCGCAGAGCTCCAGCTCTTCTCAGAGGCCGGATCTAGTCAAGTGGCTTGCGCGAGGCAGCTCTGCCGTGGGCGAGAGTCGCCCAGGCTTGCCTCGCTGCTAGCCTTCCTGCCCAGGAAGGAGCAGGCTGTGCGATGCTGGGAGAGGCCACTGACGCCTTCCAGGCCTCAGCTCCGCTCCTGCCTTGCCTTTGCAGCCAGGCCCCAGGCGTCCTTGGGGACGGCTTTGGGGTCGGTGGCTTGCACCCTGCCAGCGCTCCAGCTGTGAGGGCTCTATTAGAGGAAGGGGAGGGCAAGTGCAGGGCTCCTCCAGCGGTTGCTTGGCCGCCCAGACTCAGCGCCGCACCGAGAGCACAAGGCTCCCAGGTCCCCTGGCTGTGGTCTGCAGCCCCACACACCCGGAGGCTGACTCCGTGGGCACCCGGAATTTGCCTGACAGACGTCATTTCCCTGGGGCTCTCCTCCCCAGCAGAGACGTGTGCAGGTGGTTGGGGCCTGCCCCTGCGTGTCTGGGCTCCCGCCCACAGCCCCAGCTCAGGGGAAGCAGCCCCTGAGCCGAGACCTGCAGGAAGCGCGGGGCGCCCCCGCCTGGAAGCCTAGTGCACAGCATGCGGGAAGCGAGCCTCCTCGGGGGAAGAGGAGGCAGCCCAGCTGCGTGCGGCTGCGATCACTTCTTGGCCGGAGCCCAGTGCGCCTCCAGGACGGCAGAGCTCCAGCTCTGCTCAGAGGCCAGATCTGGCAGAGTTGCTGGCGTGGGGCTGCTCTGCCCTGGGTGAGCCTTGCCAGACTTGCCTCGCGTCTAGGCTTCCTGACCAGGAAGGAGAAGGCTGCGCGAGACTGGGAGACGCTACTGGCGCCTTCCTGGCCTCGGCTCCACTCCTGCCTTGCCTTTGCACCTAGTCCCCAGGCATCCTTGCAGTGGCTTTAGAGGCCGGTGTGTTGCACACTGCCAAGGGCTCCAGCAGTGAGAGCTCTTTCATAGGGCAGGGAATGGCAACTGCATGGCTCTTACAGCGGTTGCTCGGCCTTCCAGCCTAAGCAAAGCACAGAGAGCACCAGGCTCCCAGCGCCCCTGGCTGGGGTCTGCAGCCCCACACACCCGGATGCTGACTCCGTGAGCGCCCAGAAGGTGCCTGACCGACGTCATTTCCCGAGTGCTCTCCTGCCCTGCAGAGACGTGTGCAGGAGGTTGGGGCTGCCCCTGCGTGTCTGGGCTCCCGCCCACAGCCCCAGCTCAGGGGAATCAGCCCCTGAGCCAAGACCTGCAGGAGGCGCGGGGCGTCCCTGCCTGGAAGCCACGTGCACAGTTCGCGGGGACGCGAGCCTCCTTGGGAAGAGTCGAGGGAGCCAAGCCGCTTGCAGCTGCAATCCCTGCTTGGGCGGAGCCGAGTGCGCGACCAGTACGGCAGAGCTCCAGCTCTTCTCAGAGGCCGGATCTAGTCAAGTGGCTTGCGCGAGGCAGCTCTGCCGTGGGCGAGAGTCGCCCAGGCTTGCCTCGCTGCTAGCCTTCCTGCCCAGGAAGGAGCAGGCTGTGCGATGCTGGGAGAGGCCACTGGCGCCTTCCTGGCCTCAGCTCCGCTCGTGCCTTGCCTTTGCAGCCAGGCCCCAGGCGTCCTTGGGGACGGCTTTGGGGTCGGTGGCTTGCACCCTGCCAGCGCTCCAGCTGTGAGGGCTCTATTAGAGGAAGGGGAGGGCAAGTGCACGGCTCCTCCAGCGGTTGCTTGGCCGCCCAGACTCAGCGCCGCACCGAGAGCACAAGGCTCCCAGGTCCCCTGGCTGTGGTCTGCAGCCCCACACACCCGGAGGCTGACTCCGTGGGCACCCGGAATTTGCCTGACAGACGTCATTTCCCTGGGGCTCTCCTCCCCAGCAGAGACGTGTGCAGGTGGTTGGGGCCTGCCCCTGCGTGTCTGGGCTCCCGCCCACAGCCCCAGCTCAGGGGAAGCAGCCCCTGAGCCGAGACCTGCAGGAAGCGCGGGGCGCCCCCGCCTGGAAGCCTAGTGCACAGCATGCGGGAAGCGAGCCTCCTCGGGGGAAGAGGAGGCAGCCCAGCTGCGTGCGGCTGCGATCACTTCTTGGCCGGAGCCCAGTGCGCCTCCAGGACGGCAGAGCTCCAGCTCTGCTCAGAGGCCAGATCTGGCAGAGTTGCTGGCGTGGGGCTGCTCTGCCCTGGGTGAGCCTTGCCAGACTTGCCTCGCGTCTAGGCTTCCTGACCAGGAAGGAGAAGGCTGCGCGAGACTGGGAGACGCTACTGGAGCCTTCCTGGCCTCGGCTCCACTCCTGCCTTGCCTTTGCACCTAGTCCCCAGGCATCCTTGCAGTGGCTTTAGAGGCCGGTGTGTTGCACACTGCCAAGGGCTCCAGCAGTGAGAGCTCTGTCATAGGGCAGGGAATGGCAACTGCAGGGCTCTTACAGCGGTTGCTCGGCCTTCCAGACTAAGCACAGCACGGAGAGCACCAGGCTCCCAGCGCCCCTGGCTGGGGTCTGCAGCCCCACACACCCGGATGCTGACTCCGTGAGCGCCCAGAAGGTGCCTGACCGTCGTCATTTCCCGAGTGCTCTCCTCCCCTGCAGAGACGTGTGCAGGAGGTTGGGGCTGCCCCTGCGTGTCTGGGCTCCCGCCCACAGCCCCAGCTCAGGGGAAGCAGCCCCTGAGCCAAGACCTGCAGGAGGCGCGGGGCGTCCCTGCCTGGAAGCCACGTGCACAGTTCGCGGGGACGCGAGCCTCCTTGGGAAGAGTCGAGGGAGCCAAGCCGCTTGCAGCTGCAATCCCTGCTTGGGCGGAGCCGAGTGCGCGTCCAGTATGGCAGAGCTCCAGCTCTTCTCAGAGGCCGGATCTAGTCAAGTGGCTTGCGCGAGGCAGCTCTGCCGTGGGCGAGAGTCGCCCAGGCTTGCCTCGCTGCTAGCCTTCCTGCCCAGGAAGGAGCAGGCTGTGCGATGCTGGGAGAGGCCACTGGCGCCTTCCTGGCCTCAGCTCCGCTCCTGCCTTGCCTTTGCAGCCAGGCCCCAGGCGTCCTTGGGGACGGCTTTGGGGTCGGTGGCTTGCACCCTGCCAGTGCTCCAGCTGTGAGGGCTCTATTAGAGGAAGGGGAGGGCAAGTGCAGGGCTCCTCCAGCGGTTGCTTGGCCGCCCAGACTCAGCGCCGCAGCGAGAGCACAAGGCTCCCAGGTCCCCTGGCTGTGGTCTGCAGCCCCACACACCCGGAGGCTGACTCCGTGGGCACCCGGAATTTGCCTGACAGACGTCATTTCCCTGGGGCTCTCCTCCCCAGCAGAGACGTGTGCAGGTGGTTGGGGCCTGCCCCTGCGTGTCTGGGCTCCCGCCCACAGCCCCAGCTCAGGGGAAGCAGCCCCTGAGCCGAGACCTGCAGGAAGCGCGGGGCGCCCCCGCCTGGAAGCCTAGTGCACAGCATGCGGGAAGCGAGCCTCCTCGGGGGAAGAGGAGGCAGCCCAGCTGCGTGCGGCTGCGATCACTTCTTGGCCGGAGCCCAGTGCGCCTCCAGGACGGCAGAGCTCCAGCTCTGCTCAGAGGCCAGATCTGGCAGAGTTGCTGGCGTGGGGCTGCTCTGCCCTGGGTGAGCCTTGCCAGACTTGCCTCGCGTCTAGGCTTCCTGACCAGGAAGGAGAAGGCTGCGCGAGACTGGGAGACGCTACTGGCGCCTTCCTGGCCTCGGCTCCACTCCTGCCTTGCCTTTGCACCTAGTCCCCAGGCATCCTTGCAGTGGCTTTAGAGGCCGGTGTGTTGCACACTGCCAAGGGCTCCAGCAGTGAGAGCTCTTTCATAGGGCAGGGAATGGCAACTGCATGGCTCTTACAGCGGTTGCTCGGCCTTCCAGCCTAAGCAAAGCACAGAGAGCACCAGGCTCCCAGCGCCCCTGGCTGGGGTCTGCAGCCCCACACACCCGGATGCTGACTCCGTGAGCGCCCAGAAGGTGCCTGACCCACGTCATTTCCCGAGTGCTCTCCTGCCCTGCAGAGACGTGTGCAGGAGGTTGGGGCTGCCCCTGCGTGTCTGGGCTCCCGCCCACAGCCCCAGCTCAGGGGAATCAGCCCCTGAGCCAAGACCTGCAGGAGGCGCGGGGCGTCCCTGCCTGGAAGCCACGTGCACAGTTCGCGGGGACGCGAGCCTCCTTGGGAAGAGTCGAGGGAGCCAAGCCGCTTGCAGCTGCAATCCCTGCTTGGGCGGAGCCGAGTGCGCGTCCAGTACCGCAGAGTTCCAGCTCTTCTCAGAGGCCGGATCTAGTCAAGTGGCTTGCGCGAGGCAGCTCTGCCGTGGGCGAGAGTCGCCCAGGCTTGCCTCGCTGCTAGCCTTCCTGCCCAGGAAGGAGCAGGCTGTGCGATGCTGGGAGAGGCCACTGACGCCTTCCAGGCCTCAGCTCCGCTCCTGCCTTGCCTTTGCAGCCAGGCCCCAGGCGTCCTTGGGGACGGCTTTGGGGTCGGTGGCTTGCACCCTGCCAGCGCTCCAGCTGTGAGGGCTCTATTAGAGGAAGGGGAGGGCAAGTGCAGGGCTCCTCCAGCGGTTGCTTGGCCGCCCAGACTCAGCGCCGCACCGAGAGCACAAGGCTCCCAGGTCCCCTGGCTGTGGTCTGCAGCCCCACACACCCGGAGGCTGACTCCGTGGGCACCCGGAATTTGCCTGACAGACGTCATTTCCCTGGGGCTCTCCTCCCCAGCAGAGACGTGTGCAGGTGGTTGGGGCCTGCCCCTGCGTGTCTGGGCTCCCGCCCACAGCCCCAGCTCAGGGGAAGCAGCCCCTGAGCCGAGACCTGCAGGAAGCGCGGGGCGCCCCCGCCTGGAAGCCTAGTGCACAGCATGCGGGAAGCGAGCCTCCTCGGGGGAAGAGGAGGCAGCCCAGCTGCGTGCGGCTGCGATCACTTCTTGGCCGGAGCCCAGTGCGCCTCCAGGACGGCAGAGCTCCAGCTCTGCTCAGAGGCCAGATCTGGCAGAGTTGCTGGCGTGGGGCTGCTCTGCCCTGGGTGAGCCTTGCCAGACTTGCCTCGCGTCTAGGCTTCCTGACCAGGAAGGAGAAGGCTGCGCGAGACTGGGAGACGCTACTGGCGCCTTCCTGGCCTCGGCTCCACTCCTGCCTTGCCTTTGCACCTAGTCCCCAGGCATCCTTGCAGTGGCTTTAGAGGCCGGTGTGTTGCACACTGCCAAGGGCTCCAGCAGTGAGAGCTCTTTCATAGGGCAGGGAATGGCAACTGCATGGCTCTTACAGCGGTTGCTCGGCCTTCCAGCCTAAGCAAAGCACAGAGAGCACCAGGCTCCCAGCGCCCCTGGCTGGGGTCTGCAGCCCCACACACCCGGATGCTGACTCCGTGAGCGCCCAGAAGGTGCCTGACCGACGTCATTTCCCGAGTGCTCTCCTGCCCTGCAGAGACGTGTGAAGGAGGTTGGGGCTGCCCCTGCGTGTCTGGGCTCCCGCCCACAGCCCCAGCTCAGGGGAATCAGCCCCTGAGCCAAGACCTGCAGGAGGCGCGGGGCGTCCCTGCCTGGAAGCCACGTGCACAGTTCGCGGGGACGCGAGCCTCCTTGGGAAGAGTCGAGGGAGCCAAGCCGCTTGCAGCTGCAATCCCTGCTTGGGCGGAGCCGAGTGCGCGTCCAGTACCGCAGAGCTCCAGCTCTTCTCAGAGGCCGGATCTAGTCAAGTGGCTTGCGCGAGGCAGCTCTGCCGTGGGCGAGAGTCGCCCAGGCTTGCCTCGCTGCTAGCCTTCCTGCCCAGGAAGGAGCAGGCTGTGCGATGCTGGGAGAGGCCACTGACGCCTTCCAGGCCTCAGCTCCGCTCCTGCCTTGCCTTTGCAGCCAGGCCCCAGGCGTCCTTGGGGACGGCTTTGGGGTCGGTGGCTTGCACCCTGCCAGCGCTCCAGCTGTGAGGGCTCTATTAGAGGAAGGGGAGGGCAAGTGCACGGCTCCTCCAGCGGTTGCTTGGCCGCCCAGACTCAGCGCCGCACCGAGAGCACAAGGCTCCCAGGTCCCCTGGCTGTGGTCTGCAGCCCCACACACCCGGAGGCTGACTCCGTGGGCACCCGGAATTTGCCTGACAGACGTCATTTCCCTGGGGCTCTCCTCCCCAGCAGAGACGTGTGCAGGTGGTTGGGGCCTGCCCCTGCGTGTCTGGGCTCCCGCCCACAGCCCCAGCTCAGGGGAAGCAGCCCCTGAGCCGAGACCTGCAGGAAGCGCGGGGCGCCCCCGCCTGGAAGCCTAGTGCACAGCATGCGGGAAGCGAGCCTCCTCGGGGGAAGAGGAGGCAGCCCAGCTGCGTGCGGCTGCGATCACTTCTTGGCCGGAGCCCAGTGCGCCTCCAGGACGGCAGAGCTCCAGCTCTGCTCAGAGGCCAGATCTGGCAGAGTTGCTGGCGTGGGGCTGCTCTGCCCTGGGTGAGCCTTGCCAGACTTGCCTCGCGTCTAGGCTTCCTGACCAGGAAGGAGAAGGCTGCGCGAGACTGGGAGACGCTACTGGCGCCTTCCTGGCCTCGGCTCCACTCCTGCCTTGCCTTTGCACCTAGTCCCCAGGCATCCTTGCAGTGGCTTTAGAGGCCGGTGTGTTGCACACTGCCAAGGGCTCCAGCAGTGAGAGCTCTGTCATAGGGCAGGGAATGGCAACTGCAGGGCTCTTACAGCGGTTGCTCGGCCTTCCAGACTAAGCACAGCACGGAGAGCACCAGGCTCCCAGCGCCCCTGGCTGGGGTCTGCAGCCCCACACACCCGGATGCTGACTCCGTGAGCGCCCAGAAGGTGCCTGACCGTCGTCATTTCCCGAGTGCTCTCCTCCCCTGCAGAGACGTGTGCAGGAGGTTGGGGCTGCCCCTGCGTGTCTGGGCTCCCGCCCACAGCCCCAGCTCAGGGGAAGCAGCCCCTGAGCCAAGACCTGCAGGAGGCGCGGGGCGTCCCTGCCTGGAAGCCACGTGCACAGTTCGCGGGGACGCGAGCCTCCTTGGGAAGAGTCGAGGGAGCCAAGCCGCTTGCAGCTGCAATCCCTGCTTGGGCGGAGCCGAGTGCGCGACCAGTACGGCAGAGCTCCAGCTCTTCTCAGAGGCCGGATCTAGTCAAGTGGCTTGCGCGAGGCAGCTCTGCCGTGGGCGAGAGTCGCCCAGGCTTGCCTCGCTGCTAGCCTTCCTGCCCAGGAAGGAGCAGGCTGTGCGATGCTGGGAGAGGCCACTGGCGCCTTCCTGGCCTCAGCTCCGCTCCTGCCTTGCCTTTGCAGCCAGGCCCCAGGCGTCCTTGGGGACGGCTTTGGGGTCGGTGGCTTGCACCCTGCCAGCGCTCCAGCTGTGAGGGCTCTATTAGAGGAAGGGGAGGGCAAGTGCAGGGCTCCTCCAGCGGTTGCTTGGCCGCCCAGACTCAGCGCCGCACCGAGAGCACAAGGCTCCCAGGTCCCCTGGCTGTGGTCTGCAGCCCCACACACCCGGAGGCTGACTCCGTGGGCACCCGGAATTTGCCTGACAGACGTCATTTCCCTGGGGCTCTCCTCCCCAGCAGAGACGTGTGCAGGTGGTTGGGGCCTGCCCCTGCGTGTCTGGGCTCCCGCCCACAGCCCCAGCTCAGGGGAAGCAGCCCCTGAGCCGAGACCTGCAGGAAGCGCGGGGCGCCCCCGCCTGGAAGCCTAGTGCACAGCATGCGGGAAGCGAGCCTCCTCGGGGGAAGAGGAGGCAGCCCAGCTGCGTGCGGCTGCGATCACTTCTTGGCCGGAGCCCAGTGCGCCTCCAGGACGGCAGAGCTCCAGCTCTGCTCAGAGGCCAGATCTGGCAGAGTTGCTGGCGTGGGGCTGCTCTGCCCTGGGTGAGCCTTGCCAGACTTGCCTCGCGTCTAGGCTTCCTGACCAGGAAGGAGAAGGCTGCGCGAGACTGGGAGACGCTACTGGCGCCTTCCTGGCCTCGGCTCCACTCCTGCCTTGCCTTTGCACCTAGTCCCCAGGCATCCTTGCAGTGGCTTTAGAGGCCGGTGTGTTGCACACTGCCAAGGGCTCCAGCAGTGAGAGCTCTTTCATAGGGCAGGGAATGGCAACTGCATGGCTCTTACAGCGGTTGCTCGGCCTTCCAGCCTAAGCAAAGCACAGAGAGCACCAGGCTCCCAGCGCCCCTGGCTGGGGTCTGCAGCCCCACACACCCGGATGCTGACTCCGTGAGCGCCCAGAAGGTGCCTGACCGACGTCATTTCCCGAGTGCTCTCCTGCCCTGCAGAGACGTGTGCAGGAGGTTGGGGCTGCCCCTGCGTGTCTGGGCTCCCGCCCACAGCCCCAGCTCAGGGGAATCAGCCCCTGAGCCAAGACCTGCAGGAGGCGCGGGGCGTCCCTGCCTGGAAGCCACGTGCACAGTTCGCGGGGACGCGAGCCTCCTTGGGAAGAGTCGAGGGAGCCAAGCCGCTTGCAGCTGCAATCCCTGCTTGGGCGGAGCCGAGTGCGCGTCCAGTACCGCAGAGCTCCAGCTCTTCTCAGAGGCCGGATCTAGTCAAGTGGCTTGCGCGAGGCAGCTCTGCCGTGGGCGAGAGTCGCCCAGGCTTGCCTCGCTGCTAGCCTTCCTGCCCAGGAAGGAGCAGGCTGTGCGATGCTGGGAGAGGCCACTGGCGCCTTCCAGGCCTCAGCTCCGCTCCTGCCTTGCCTTTGCAGCCAGGCCCCAGGCGTCCTTGGGGACGGCTTTGGGGTCGGTGGCTTGCACCCTGCCAGCGCTCCAGCTGTGAGGGCTCTATTAGAGGAAGGGGAGGGCAAGTGCAGGGCTCCTCCAGCGGTTGCTTGGCCGCCCAGACTCAGCGCCGCACCGAGAGCACAAGGCTCCCAGGTCCCCTGGCTGTGGTCTGCAGCCCCACACACCCGGAGGCTGACTCCGTGGGCACCCGGAATTTGCCTGACAGACGTCATTTCCCTGGGGCTCTCCTCCCCAGCAGAGACGTGTGCAGGTGGTTGGGGCCTGCCCCTGCGTGTCTGGGCTCCCGCCCACAGCCCCAGCTCAGGGGAAGCAGCCCCTGAGCCGAGACCTGCAGGAAGCGCGGGGCGCCCCCGCCTGGAAGCCTAGTGCACAGCATGCGGGAAGCGAGCCTCCTCGGGGGAAGAGGAGGCAGCCCAGCTGCGTGCGGCTGCGATCACTTCTTGGCCGGAGCCCAGTGCGCCTCCAGGACGGCAGAGCTCCAGCTCTGCTCAGAGGCCAGATCTGGCAGAGTTGCTGGCGTGGGGCTGCTCTGCCCTGGGTGAGCCTTGCCAGACTTGCCTCGCGTCTAGGCTTCCTGACCAGGAAGGAGAAGGCTGCGCGAGACTGGGAGACGCTACTGGCGCCTTCCTGGCCTCGGCTCCACTCCTGCCTTGCCTTTGCACCTAGTCGCCAGGCATCCTTGCAGTGGCTTTAGAGGCCGGTGTGTTGCACACTGCCAAGGGCTCCAGCAGTGAGAGCTCTTTCATAGGGCAGGGAATGGCAACTGCATGGCTCTTACAGCGGTTGCTCGGCCTTCCAGCCTAAGCAAAGCACAGAGAGCACCAGGCTCCCAGCGCCCCTGGCTGGGGTCTGCAGCCCCGCACACCCGGATGCTGACTCCGTGAGCGCCCAGAAGGTGCCTGACCGACGTCATTTCCCGAGTGCTCTCCTGCCCTGCAGAGACGTGTGCAGGAGGTTGGGGCTGCCCCTGCGTGTCTGGGCTCCCGCCCACAGCCCCAGCTCAGGGGAATCAGCCCCTGAGCCAAGACCTGCAGGAGGCGCGGGGCGTCCCTGCCTGGAAGCCACGTGCACAGTTCGCGGGGACGCGAGCCTCCTTGGGAAGAGTCGAGGGAGCCAAGCCGCTTGCAGCTGCAATCCCTGCTTGGGCGGAGCCGAGTGCGCGTCCAGTACCGCAGAGCTCCAGCTCTTCTCAGAGGCCGGATCTAGTCAAGTGGCTTGCGCGAGGCAGCTCTGCCGTGGGCGAGAGTCGCCCAGGCTTGCCTCGCTGCTAGCCTTCCTGCCCAGGAAGGAGCAGGCTGTGCGATGCTGGGAGAGGCCACTGACGCCTTCCAGGCCTCAGCTCCGCTCCTGCCTTGCCTTTGCAGCCAGGCCCCAGGCGTCCTTGGGGACGGCTTTGGGGTCGGTGGCTTGCACCCTGCCAGCGCTCCAGCTGTGAGGGCTCTATTAGAGGAAGGGGAGGGCAAGTGCAGGGCTCCTCCAGCGGTTGCTTGGCCGCCCAGACTCAGCGCCGCACCGAGAGCACAAGGCTCCCAGGTCCCCTGGCTGTGGTCTGCAGCCCCACACACCCGGAGGCTGACTCCGTGGGCACCCGGAATTTGCCTGACAGACGTCATTTCCCTGGGGCTCTCCTCCCCAGCAGAGACGTGTGCAGGTGGTTGGGGCCTGCCCCTGCGTGTCTGGGCTCCCGCCCACAGCCCCAGCTCAGGGGAAGCAGCCCCTGAGCCGAGACCTGCAGGAAGCGCGGGGCGCCCCCGCCTGGAAGCCTAGTGCACAGCATGCGGGAAGCGAGCCTCCTCGGGGGAAGAGGAGGCAGCCCAGCTGCGTGCGGCTGCGATCACTTCTTGGCCGGAGCCCAGTGCGCCTCCAGGACGGCAGAGCTCCAGCTCTGCTCAGAGGCCAGATCTGGCAGAGTTGCTGGCGTGGGGCTGCTCTGCCCTGGGTGAGCCTTGCCAGACTTGCCTCGCGTCTAGGCTTCCTGACCAGGAAGGAGAAGGCTGCGCGAGACTGGGAGACGCTACTGGCGCCTTCCTGGCCTCGGCTCCACTCCTGCCTTGCCTTTGCACCTAGTCCCCAGGCATCCTTGCAGTGGCTTTAGAGGCCGGTGTGTTGCACACTGCCAAGGGCTCCAGCAGTGAGAGCTCTTTCATAGGGCAGGGAATGGCAACTGCATGGCTCTTACAGCGGTTGCTCGGCCTTCCAGCCTAAGCAAAGCACAGAGAGCACCAGGCTCCCAGCGCCCCTGGCTGGGGTCTGCAGCCCCGCACACCCGGATGCTGACTCCGTGAGCGCCCAGAAGGTGCCTGACCGACGTCATTTCCCGAGTGCTCTCCTGCCCTGCAGAGACGTGTGCAGGAGGTTGGGGCTGCCCCTGCGTGTCTGGGCTCCCGCCCACAGCCCCAGCTCAGGGGAATCAGCCCCTGAGCCAAGACCTGCAGGAGGCGCGGGGCGTCCCTGCCTGGAAGCCACGTGCACAGTTCGCGGGGACGCGAGCCTCCTTGGGAAGAGTCGAGGGAGCCAAGCCGCTTGCAGCTGCAATCCCTGCTTGGGCGGAGCCGAGTGCGCGTCCAGTACGGCAGAGCTCCAGCTCTTCTCAGAGGCCGGATCTAGTCAAGTGGCTTGCGCGAGGCAGCTCTGCCGTGGGCGAGAGTCGCCCAGGCTTGCCTCGCTGCTAGCCTTCCTGCCCAGGAAGGAGCAGGCTGTGCGATGCTGGGAGAGGCCACTGGCGCCTTCCTGGCCTCAGCTCCGCTCCTGCCTTGCCTTTGCAGCCAGGCCCCAGGCGTCCTTGGGGACGGCTTTGGGGTCGGTGGCTTGCACCCTGCCAGCGCTCCAGCTGTGAGGGCTCTATTAGAGGAAGGGGAGGGCAAGTGCAGGGCTCCTCCAGCGGTTGCTTGGCCGCCCAGACTCAGCGCCGCACCGAGAGCACAAGGCTCCCAGGTCCCCTGGCTGTGGTCTGCAGCCCCACACACCCGGAGGCTGACTCCGTGGGCACCCGGAATTTGCCTGACAGACGTCATTTCCCTGGGGCTCTCCTCCCCAGCAGAGACGTGTGCAGGTGGTTGGGGCCTGCCCCTGCGTGTCTGGGCTCCCGCCCACAGCCCCAGCTCAGGGGAAGCAGCCCCTGAGCCGAGACCTGCAGGAAGCGCGGGGCGCCCCCGCCTGGAAGCCTAGTGCACAGCATGCGGGAAGCGAGCCTCCTCGGGGGAAGAGGAGGCAGCCCAGCTGCGTGCGGCTGCGATCACTTCTTGGCCGGAGCCCAGTGCGCCTCCAGGACGGCAGAGCTCCAGCTCTGCTCAGAGGCCAGATCTGGCAGAGTTGCTGGCGTGGGGCTGCTCTGCCCTGGGTGAGCCTTGCCAGACTTGCCTCGCGTCTAGGCTTCCTGACCAGGAAGGAGAAGGCTGCGCGAGACTGGGAGACGCTACTGGCGCCTTCCTGGCCTCGGCTCCACTCCTGCCTTGCCTTTGCACCTAGTCCCCAGGCATCCTTGCAGTGGCTTTAGAGGCCGGTGTGTTGCACACTGCCAAGGGCTCCAGCAGTGAGAGCTCTTTCATAGGGCAGGGAATGGCAACTGCATGGCTCTTACAGCGGTTGCTCGGCCTTCCAGCCTAAGCAAAGCACAGAGAGCACCAGGCTCCCAGCGCCCCTGGCTGGGGTCTGCAGCCCCACACACCCGGATGCTGACTCCGTGAGCGCCCAGAAGGTGCCTGACCGACGTCATTTCCCGAGTGCTCTCCTGCCCTGCAGAGACGTGTGCAGGAGGTTGGGGCTGCCCCTGCGTGTCTGGGCTCCCGCCCACAGCCCCAGCTCAGGGGAATCAGCCCCTGAGCCAAGACCTGCAGGAGGCGCGGGGCGTCCCTGCCTGGAAGCCACGTGCACAGTTCGCGGGGACGCGAGCCTCCTTGGGAAGAGTCGAGGGAGCCAAGCCGCTTGCAGCTGCAATCCCTGCTTGGGCGGAGCCGAGTGCGCGTCCAGTACGGCAGAGCTCCAGCTCTTCTCAGAGGCCGGATCTAGTCAAGTGGCTTGCGCGAGGCAGCTCTGCCGTGGGCGAGAGTCGCCCAGGCTTGCCTCGCTGCTAGCCTTCCTGCCCAGGAAGGAGCAGGCTGTGCGATGCTGGGAGAGGCCACTGGCGCCTTCCAGGCCTCAGCTCCGCTCCTGCCTTGCCTTTGCAGCCAGGCCCCAGGCGTCCTTGGGGACGGCTTTGGGGTCGGTGGCTTGCACCCTGCCAGCGCTCCAGCTGTGAGGGCTCTATTAGAGGAAGGGGAGGGCAAGTGCAGGGCTCCTCCAGCGGTTGCTTGGCCGCCCAGACTCAGCGCCGCACCGAGAGCACAAGGCTCCCAGGTCCCCTGGCTGTGGTCTGCAGCCCCACACACCCGGAGGCTGACTCCGTGGGCACCCGGAATTTGCCTGACAGACGTCATTTCCCTGGGGCTCTCCTCCCCAGCAGAGACGTGTGCAGGTGGTTGGGGCCTGCCCCTGCGTGTCTGGGCTCCCGCCCACAGCCCCAGCTCAGGGGAAGCAGCCCCTGAGCCGAGACCTGCAGGAAGCGCGGGGCGCCCCCGCCTGGAAGCCTAGTGCACAGCATGCGGGAAGCGAGCCTCCTCGGGGGAAGAGGAGGCAGCCCAGCTGCGTGCGGCTGCGATCACTTCTTGGCCGGAGCCCAGTGCGCCTCCAGGACGGCAGAGCTCCAGCTCTGCTCAGAGGCCAGATCTGGCAGAGTTGCTGGCGTGGGGCTGCTCTGCCCTGGGTGAGCCTTGCCAGACTTGCCTCGCGTCTAGGCTTCCTGACCAGGAAGGAGAAGGCTGCGCGAGACTGGGAGACGCTACTGGCGCCTTCCTGGCCTCGGCTCCACTCCTGCCTTGCCTTTGCACCTAGTCCCCAGGCATCCTTGCAGTGGCTTTAGAGGCCGGTGTGTTGCACACTGCCAAGGGCTCCAGCAGTGAGAGCTCTTTCATAGGGCAGGGAATGGCAACTGCATGGCTCTTACAGCGGTTGCTCGGCCTTCCAGCCTAAGCAAAGCACAGAGAGCACCAGGCTCCCAGCGCCCCTGGCTGGGGTCTGCAGCCCCACACACCCGGATGCTGACTCCGTGAGCGCCCAGAAGGTGCCTGACCGACGTCATTTCCCGAGTGCTCTCCTGCCCTGCAGAGACGTGTGCAGGAGGTTGGGGCTGCCCCTGCGTGTCTGGGCTCCCGCCCACAGCCCCAGCTCAGGGGAATCAGCCCCTGAGCCAAGACCTGCAGGAGGCGCGGGGCGTCCCTGCCTGGAAGCCACGTGCACAGTTCGCGGGGACGCGAGCCTCCTTGGGAAGAGTCGAGGGAGCCAAGCCGCTTGCAGCTGCAATCCCTGCTTGGGCGGAGCCGAGTGCGCGTCCAGTACCGCAGAGCTCCAGCTCTTCTCAGAGGCCGGATCTAGTCAAGTGGCTTGCGCGAGGCAGCTCTGCCGTGGGCGAGAGTCGCCCAGGCTTGCCTCGCTGCTAGCCTTCCTGCCCAGGAAGGAGCAGGCTGTGCGATGCTGGGAGAGGCCACTGACGCCTTCCAGGCCTCAGCTCCGCTCCTGCCTTGCCTTTGCAGCCAGGCCCCAGGCGTCCTTGGGGACGGCTTTGGGGTCGGTGGCTTGCACCCTGCCAGCGCTCCAGCTGTGAGGGCTCTATTAGAGGAAGGGGAGGGCAAGTGCAGGGCTCCTCCAGCGGTTGCTTGGCCGCCCAGACTCAGCGCCGCACCGAGAGCACAAGGCTCCCAGGTCCCCTGGCTGTGGTCTGCAGCCCCACACACCCGGAGGCTGACTCCGTGGGCACCCGGAATTTGCCTGACAGACGTCATTTCCCTGGGGCTCTCCTCCCCAGCAGAGACGTGTGCAGGTGGTTGGGGCCTGCCCCTGCGTGTCTGGGCTCCCGCCCACAGCCCCAGCTCAGGGGAAGCAGCCCCTGAGCCGAGACCTGCAGGAAGCGCGGGGCGCCCCCGCCTGGAAGCCTAGTGCACAGCATGCGGGAAGCGAGCCTCCTCGGGGGAAGAGGAGGCAGCCCAGCTGCGTGCGGCTGCGATCACTTCTTGGCCGGAGCCCAGTGCGCCTCCAGGACGGCAGAGCTCCAGCTCTGCTCAGAGGCCAGATCTGGCAGAGTTGCTGGCGTGGGGCTGCTCTGCCCTGGGTGAGCCTTGCCAGACTTGCCTCGCGTCTAGGCTTCCTGACCAGGAAGGAGAAGGCTGCGCGAGACTGGGAGACGCTACTGGCGCCTTCCTGGCCTCGGCTCCACTCCTGCCTTGCCTTTGCACCTAGTCCCCAGGCATCCTTGCAGTGGCTTTAGAGGCCGGTGTGTTGCACACTGCCAAGGGCTCCAGCAGTGAGAGCTCTTTCATAGGGCAGGGAATGGCAACTGCATGGCTCTTACAGCGGTTGCTCGGCCTTCCAGCCTAAGCAAAGCACAGAGAGCACCAGGCTCCCAGCGCCCCTGGCTGGGGTCTGCAGCCCCACACACCCGGATGCTGACTCCGTGAGCGCCCAGAAGGTGCCTGACCGACGTCATTTCCCGAGTGCTCTCCTGCCCTGCAGAGACGTGTGCAGGAGGTTGGGGCTGCCCCTGCGTGTCTGGGCTCCCGCCCACAGCCCCAGCTCAGGGGAATCAGCCCCTGAGCCAAGACCTGCAGGAGGCGCGGGGCGTCCCTGCCTGGAAGCCACGTGCACAGTTCGCGGGGACGCGAGCCTCCTTGGGAAGAGTCGAGGGAGCCAAGCCGCTTGCAGCTGCAATCCCTGCTTGGGCGGAGCCGAGTGCGCGTCCAGTACGGCAGAGCTCCAGCTCTTCTCAGAGGCCGGATCTAGTCAAGTGGCTTGCGCGAGGCAGCTCTGCCGTGGGCGAGAGTCGCCCAGGCTTGCCTCGCTGCTAGCCTTCCTGCCCAGGAAGGAGCAGGCTGTGCGATGCTGGGAGAGGCCACTGACGCCTTCCAGGCCTCAGCTCCGCTCCTGCCTTGCCTTTGCAGCCAGGCCCCAGGCGTCCTTGGGGACGGCTTTGGGGTCGGTGGCTTGCACCCTGCCAGCGCTCCAGCTGTGAGGGCTCTATTAGAGGAAGGGGAGGGCAAGTGCAGGGCTCCTCCAGCGGTTGCTTGGCCGCCCAGACTCAGCGCCGCACCGAGAGCACAAGGCTCCCAGGTCCCCTGGCTGTGGTCTGCAGCCCCACACACCCGGAGGCTGACTCCGTGGGCACCCGGAATTTGCCTGACAGACGTCATTTCCCTGGGGCTCTCCTCCCCAGCAGAGACGTGTGCAGGTGGTTGGGGCCTGCCCCTGCGTGTCTGGGCTCCCGCCCACAGCCCCAGCTCAGGGGAAGCAGCCCCTGAGCCGAGACCTGCAGGAAGCGCGGGGCGCCCCCGCCTGGAAGCCTAGTGCACAGCATGCGGGAAGCGAGCCTCCTCGGGGGAAGAGGAGGCAGCCCAGCTGCGTGCGGCTGCGATCACTTCTTGGCCGGAGCCCAGTGCGCCTCCAGGACGGCAGAGCTCCAGCTCTGCTCAGAGGCCAGATCTGGCAGAGTTGCTGGCGTGGGGCTGCTCTGCCCTGGGTGAGCCTTGCCAGACTTGCCTCGCGTCTAGGCTTCCTGACCAGGAAGGAGAAGGCTGCGCGAGACTGGGAGACGCTACTGGCGCCTTCCTGGCCTCGGCTCCACTCCTGCCTTGCCTTTGCACCTAGTCCCCAGGCATCCTTGCAGTGGCTTTAGAGGCCGGTGTGTTGCACACTGCCAAGGGCTCCAGCAGTGAGAGCTCTTTCATAGGGCAGGGAATGGCAACTGCATGGCTCTTACAGCGGTTGCTCGGCCTTCCAGCCTAAGCAAAGCACAGAGAGCACCAGGCTCCCAGCGCCCCTGGCTGGGGTCTGCAGCCCCACACACCCGGATGCTGACTCCGTGAGCGCCCAGAAGGTGCCTGACCGACGTCATTTCCCGAGTGCTCTCCTGCCCTGCAGAGACGTGTGCAGGAGGTTGGGGCTGCCCCTGCGTGTCTGGGCTCCCGCCCACAGCCCCAGCTCAGGGGAATCAGCCCCTGAGCCAAGACCTGCAGGAGGCGCGGGGCGTCCCTGCCTGGAAGCCACGTGCACAGTTCGCGGGGACGCGAGCCTCCTTGGGAAGAGTCGAGGGAGCCAAGCCGCTTGCAGCTGCAATCCCTGCTTGGGCGGAGCCGAGTGCGCGTCCAGTACGGCAGAGCTCCAGCTCTTCTCAGAGGCCGGATCTAGTCAAGTGGCTTGCGCGAGGCAGCTCTGCCGTGGGCGAGAGTCGCCCAGGCTTGCCTCGCTGCTAGCCTTCCTGCCCAGGAAGGAGCAGGCTGTGCGATGCTGGGAGAGGCCACTGACGCCTTCCAGGCCTCAGCTCCGCTCCTGCCTTGCCTTTGCAGCCAGGCCCCAGGCGTCCTTGGGGACGGCTTTGGGGTCGGTGGCTTGCACCCTGCCAGCGCTCCAGCTGTGAGGGCTCTATTAGAGGAAGGGGAGGGCAAGTGCAGGGCTCCTCCAGCGGTTGCTTGGCCGCCCAGACTCAGCGCCGCACCGAGAGCACAAGGCTCCCAGGTCCCCTGGCTGTGGTCTGCAGCCCCACACACCCGGAGGCTGACTCCGTGGGCACCCGGAATTTGCCTGACAGACGTCATTTCCCTGGGGCTCTCCTCCCCAGCAGAGACGTGTGCAGGTGGTTGGGGCCTGCCCCTGCGTGTCTGGGCTCCCGCCCACAGCCCCAGCTCAGGGGAAGCAGCCCCTGAGCCGAGACCTGCAGGAAGCGCGGGGCGCCCCCGCCTGGAAGCCTAGTGCACAGCATGCGGGAAGCGAGCCTCCTCGGGGGAAGAGGAGGCAGCCCAGCTGCGTGCGGCTGCGATCACTTCTTGGCCGGAGCCCAGTGCGCCTCCAGGACGGCAGAGCTCCAGCTCTGCTCAGAGGCCAGATCTGGCAGAGTTGCTGGCGTGGGGCTGCTCTGCCCTGGGTGAGCCTTGCCAGACTTGCCTCGCGTCTAGGCTTCCTGACCAGGAAGGAGAAGGCTGCGCGAGACTGGGAGACGCTACTGGCGCCTTCCTGGCCTCGGCTCCACTCCTGCCTTGCCTTTGCACCTAGTCCCCAGGCATCCTTGCAGTGGCTTTAGAGGCCGGTGTGTTGCACACTGCCAAGGGCTCCAGCAGTGAGAGCTCTGTCATAGGGCAGGGAATGGCAACTGCAGGGCTCTTACAGCGGTTGCTCGGCCTTCCAGACTAAGCACAGCACGGAGAGCACCAGGCTCCCAGGGCCCCTGGCTGGGGTCTGCAGCCCCACACACCCGGATGCTGACTCCGTGAGCGCCCAGAAGGTGCCTGACCGTCGTCATTTCCCGAGTGCTCTCCTCCCCTGCAGAGACGTGTGCAGGAGGTTGGGGCTGCCCCTGCGTGTCTGGGCTCCCGCCCACAGCCCCAGCTCAGGGGAAGCAGCCCCTGAGCCAAGACCTGCAGGAGGCGCGGGGCGTCCCTGCCTGGAAGCCACGTGCACAGTTCGCGGGGACGCGAGCCTCCTTGGGAAGAGTCGAGGGAGCCAAGCCGCTTGCAGCTGCAATCCCTGCTTGGGCGGAGCCGAGTGCGCGTCCAGTACCGCAGAGCTCCAGCTCTTCTCAGAGGCCGGATCTAGTCAAGTGGCTTGCGCGAGGCAGCTCTGCCGTGGGCGAGAGTCGCCCAGGCTTGCCTCGCTGCTAGCCTTCCTGCCCAGGAAGGAGCAGGCTGTGCGATGCTGGGAGAGGCCACTGACGCCTTCCAGGCCTCAGCTCCCTCCTGCCTTGCCTTTGCAGCCAGGCCCCAGGCTTCCTTGGGGACGGCTTTGGGGTCGGTGGCTTGCACCCTGCCAGCGCTCCAGCTGTGAGGGCTCTATTAGAGGAAGGGGAGGGCAAGTGCAGGGCTCCTCCAGCGGTTGCTTGGCCGCCCAGACTCAGCGCCGCACCGAGAGCACAAGGCTCCCAGGTCCCCTGGCTGTGGTCTGCAGCCCCACACACCCGGAGGCTGACTCCGTGGGCACCCGGAATTTGCCTGACAGACGTCATTTCCCTGGGGCTCTCCTCCCCAGCAGAGACGTGTGCAGGTGGTTGGGGCCTGCCCCTGCGTGTCTGGGCTCCCGCCCACAGCCCCAGCTCAGGGGAAGCAGCCCCTGAGCCGAGACCTGCAGGAAGCGCGGGGCGCCCCCGCCTGGAAGCCTAGTGCACAGCATGCGGGAAGCGAGCCTCCTCGGGGGAAGAGGAGGCAGCCCAGCTGCGTGCGGCTGCGATCACTTCTTGGCCGGAGCCCAGTGCGCCTCCAGGACGGCAGAGCTCCAGCTCTGCTCAGAGGCCAGATCTGGCAGAGTTGCTGGCGTGGGGCTGCTCTGCCCTGGGTGAGCCTTGCCAGACTTGCCTCGCGTCTAGGCTTCCTGACCAGGAAGGAGAAGGCTGCGCGAGACTGGGAGACGCTACTGGCGCCTTCCTGGCCTCGGCTCCACTCCTGCCTTGCCTTTGCACCTAGTCCCCAGGCATCCTTGCAGTGGCTTTAGAGGCCGGTGTGTTGCACACTGCCAAGGGCTCCAGCAGTGAGAGCTCTGTCATAGGGCAGGGAATGGCAACTGCAGGGCTCTTACAGCGGTTGCTCGGCCTTCCAGACTAAGCACAGCACAGAGAGCACCAGGCTCCCAGCGCCCCTGGCTGGGGTCTGCAGCCCCACACACCCGGATGCTGACTCCGTGAGCGCCCAGAAGGTGCCTGACCGTCGTCATTTCCCGAGTGCTCTCCTCCCCTGCAGAGACGTGTGCAGGAGGTTGGGGCTGCCCCTGCGTGTCTGGGCTCCCGCCCACAGCCCCAGCTCAGGGGAAGCAGCCCCTGAGCCAAGACCTGCAGGAGGCGCGGGGCGTCCCTGCCTGGAAGCCACGTGCACAGTTCGCGGGGACGCGAGCCTCCTTGGGAAGAGTCGAGGGAGCCAAGCCGCTTGCAGCTGCAATCCCTGCTTGGGCGGAGCCGAGTGCGCGACCAGTACGGCAGAGCTCCAGCTCTTCTCAGAGGCCGGATCTAGTCAAGTGGCTTGCGCGAGGCAGCTCTGCCGTGGGCGAGAGTCGCCCAGGCTTGCCTCGCTGCTAGCCTTCCTGCCCAGGAAGGAGCAGGCTGTGCGATGCTGGGAGAGGCCACTGGCGCCTTCCTGGCCTCAGCTCCGCTCCTGCCTTGCCTTTGCAGCCAGGCCCCAGGCGTCCTTGGGGACGGCTTTGGGGTCGGTGGCTTGCACCCTGCCAGCGCTCCAGCTGTGAGGGCTCTATTAGAGGAAGGGGAGGGCAAGTGCACGGCTCCTCCAGCGGTTGCTTGGCCGCCCAGACTCAGCGCCGCAGCGAGAGCACAAGGCTCCCAGGTCCCCTGGCTGTGGTCTGCAGCCCCACACACCCGGAGGCTGACTCCGTGGGCACCCGGAATTTGCCTGACAGACGTCATTTCCCTGGGGCTCTCCTCCCCAGCAGAGACGTGTGCAGGTGGTTGGGGCCTGCCCCTGCGTGTCTGGGCTCCCGCCCACAGCCCCAGCTCAGGGGAAGCAGCCCCTGAGCCGAGACCTGCAGGAAGCGCGGGGCGCCCCCGCCTGGAAGCCTAGTGCACAGCATGCGGGAAGCGAGCCTCCTCGGGGGAAGAGGAGGCAGCCCAGCTGCGTGCGGCTGCGATCACTTCTTGGCCGGAGCCCAGTGCGCCTCCAGGACGGCAGAGCTCCAGCTCTGCTCAGAGGCCAGATCTGGCAGAGTTGCTGGCGTGGGGCTGCTCTGCCCTGGGTGAGCCTTGCCAGACTTGCCTCGCGTCTAGGCTTCCTGACCAGGAAGGAGAAGGCTGCGCGAGACTGGGAGACGCTACTGGAGCCTTCCTGGCCTCGGCTCCACTCCTGCCTTGCCTTTGCACCTAGTCCCCAGGCATCCTTGCAGTGGCTTTAGAGGCCGGTGTGTTGCACACTGCCAAGGGCTCCAGCAGTGAGAGCTCTGTCATAGGGCAGGGAATGGCAACTGCAGGGCTCTTACAGCGGTTGCTCGGCCTTCCAGACTAAGCACAGCACGGAGAGCACCAGGCTCCCAGCGCCCCTGGCTGGGGTCTGCAGCCCCACACACCCGGATGCTGACTCCGTGAGCGCCCAGAAGGTGCCTGACCGTCGTCATTTCCCGAGTGCTCTCCTCCCCTGCAGAGACGTGTGCAGGAGGTTGGGGCTGCCCCTGCGTGTCTGGGCTCCCGCCCACAGCCCCAGCTCAGGGGAAGCAGCCCCTGAGCCAAGACCTGCAGGAGGCGCGGGGCGTCCCTGCCTGGAAGCCACGTGCACAGTTCGCGGGGACGCGAGCCTCCTTGGGAAGAGTCGAGGGAGCCAAGCCGCTTGCAGCTGCAATCCCTGCTTGGGCGGAGCCGAGTGCGCGTCCAGTATGGCAGAGCTCCAGCTCTTCTCAGAGGCCGGATCTAGTCAAGTGGCTTGCGCGAGGCAGCTCTGCCGTGGGCGAGAGTCGCCCAGGCTTGCCTCGCTGCTAGCCTTCCTGCCCAGGAAGGAGCAGGCTGTGCGATGCTGGGAGAGGCCACTGGCGCCTTCCTGGCCTCAGCTCCGCTCCTGCCTTGCCTTTGCAGCCAGGCCCCAGGCGTCCTTGGGGACGGCTTTGGGGTCGGTGGCTTGCACCCTGCCAGTGCTCCAGCTGTGAGGGCTCTATTAGAGGAAGGGGAGGGCAAGTGCAGGGCTCCTCCAGCGGTTGCTTGGCCGCCCAGACTCAGCGCCGCAGCGAGAGCACAAGGCTCCCAGGTCCCCTGGCTGTGGTCTGCAGCCCCACACACCCGGAGGCTGACTCCGTGGGCACCCGGAATTTGCCTGACAGACGTCATTTCCCTGGGGCTCTCCTCCCCAGCAGAGACGTGTGCAGGTGGTTGGGGCCTGCCCCTGCGTGTCTGGGCTCCCGCCCACAGCCCCAGCTCAGGGGAAGCAGCCCCTGAGCCGAGACCTGCAGGAAGCGCGGGGCGCCCCCGCCTGGAAGCCTAGTGCACAGCATGCGGGAAGCGAGCCTCCTCGGGGGAAGAGGAGGCAGCCCAGCTGCGTGCGGCTGCGATCACTTCTTGGCCGGAGCCCAGTGCGCCTCCAGGACGGCAGAGCTCCAGCTCTGCTCAGAGGCCAGATCTGGCAGAGTTGCTGGCGTGGGGCTGCTCTGCCCTGGGTGAGCCTTGCCAGACTTGCCTCGCGTCTAGGCTTCCTGACCAGGAAGGAGAAGGCTGCGCGAGACTGGGAGACGCTACTGGCGCCTTCCTGGCCTCGGCTCCACTCCTGCCTTGCCTTTGCACCTAGTCCCCAGGCATCCTTGCAGTGGCTTTAGAGGCCGGTGTGTTGCACACTGCCAAGGGCTCCAGCAGTGAGAGCTCTTTCATAGGGCAGGGAATGGCAACTGCATGGCTCTTACAGCGGTTGCTCGGCCTTCCAGCCTAAGCAAAGCACAGAGAGCACCAGGCTCCCAGCGCCCCTGGCTGGGGTCTGCAGCCCCACACACCCGGATGCTGACTCCGTGAGCGCCCAGAAGGTGCCTGACCCACGTCATTTCCCGAGTGCTCTCCTGCCCTGCAGAGACGTGTGCAGGAGGTTGGGGCTGCCCCTGCGTGTCTGGGCTCCCGCCCACAGCCCCAGCTCAGGGGAATCAGCCCCTGAGCCAAGACCTGCAGGAGGCGCGGGGCGTCCCTGCCTGGAAGCCACGTGCACAGTTCGCGGGGACGCGAGCCTCCTTGGGAAGAGTCGAGGGAGCCAAGCCGCTTGCAGCTGCAATCCCTGCTTGGGCGGAGCCGAGTGCGCGTCCAGTACCGCAGAGTTCCAGCTCTTCTCAGAGGCCGGATCTAGTCAAGTGGCTTGCGCGAGGCAGCTCTGCCGTGGGCGAGAGTCGCCCAGGCTTGCCTCGCTGCTAGCCTTCCTGCCCAGGAAGGAGCAGGCTGTGCGATGCTGGGAGAGGCCACTGACGCCTTCCAGGCCTCAGCTCCGCTCCTGCCTTGCCTTTGCAGCCAGGCCCCAGGCGTCCTTGGGGACGGCTTTGGGGTCGGTGGCTTGCACCCTGCCAGCGCTCCAGCTGTGAGGGCTCTATTAGAGGAAGGGGAGGGCAAGTGCAGGGCTCCTCCAGCGGTTGCTTGGCCGCCCAGACTCAGCGCCGCACCGAGAGCACAAGGCTCCCAGGTCCCCTGGCTGTGGTCTGCAGCCCCACACACCCGGAGGCTGACTCCGTGGGCACCCGGAATTTGCCTGACAGACGTCATTTCCCTGGGGCTCTCCTCCCCAGCAGAGACGTGTGCAGGTGGTTGGGGCCTGCCCCTGCGTGTCTGGGCTCCCGCCCACAGCCCCAGCTCAGGGGAAGCAGCCCCTGAGCCGAGACCTGCAGGAAGCGCGGGGCGCCCCCGCCTGGAAGCCTAGTGCACAGCATGCGGGAAGCGAGCCTCCTCGGGGGAAGAGGAGGCAGCCCAGCTGCGTGCGGCTGCGATCACTTCTTGGCCGGAGCCCAGTGCGCCTCCAGGACGGCAGAGCTCCAGCTCTGCTCAGAGGCCAGATCTGGCAGAGTTGCTGGCGTGGGGCTGCTCTGCCCTGGGTGAGCCTTGCCAGACTTGCCTCGCGTCTAGGCTTCCTGACCAGGAAGGAGAAGGCTGCGCGAGACTGGGAGACGCTACTGGCGCCTTCCTGGCCTCGGCTCCACTCCTGCCTTGCCTTTGCACCTAGTCCCCAGGCATCCTTGCAGTGGCTTTAGAGGCCGGTGTGTTGCACACTGCCAAGGGCTCCAGCAGTGAGAGCTCTTTCATAGGGCAGGGAATGGCAACTGCATGGCTCTTACAGCGGTTGCTCGGCCTTCCAGCCTAAGCAAAGCACAGAGAGCACCAGGCTCCCAGCGCCCCTGGCTGGGGTCTGCAGCCCCACACACCCGGATGCTGACTCCGTGAGCGCCCAGAAGGTGCCTGACCGACGTCATTTCCCGAGTGCTCTCCTGCCCTGCAGAGACGTGTGCAGGAGGTTGGGGCTGCCCCTGCGTGTCTGGGCTCCCGCCCACAGCCCCAGCTCAGGGGAATCAGCCCCTGAGCCAAGACCTGCAGGAGGCGCGGGGCGTCCCTGCCTGGAAGCCACGTGCACAGTTCGCGGGGACGCGAGCCTCCTTGGGAAGAGTCGAGGGAGCCAAGCCGCTTGCAGCTGCAATCCCTGCTTGGGCGGAGCCGAGTGCGCGTCCAGTACCGCAGAGCTCCAGCTCTTCTCAGAGGCCGGATCTAGTCAAGTGGCTTGCGCGAGGCAGCTCTGCCGTGGGCGAGAGTCGCCCAGGCTTGCCTCGCTGCTAGCCTTCCTGCCCAGGAAGGAGCAGGCTGTGCGATGCTGGGAGAGGCCACTGACGCCTTCCAGGCCTCAGCTCCGCTCCTGCCTTGCCTTTGCAGCCAGGCCCCAGGCGTCCTTGGGGACGGCTTTGGGGTCGGTGGCTTGCACCCTGCCAGCGCTCCAGCTGTGAGGGCTCTATTAGAGGAAGGGGAGGGCAAGTGCACGGCTCCTCCAGCGGTTGCTTGGCCGCCCAGACTCAGCGCCGCACCGAGAGCACAAGGCTCCCAGGTCCCCTGGCTGTGGTCTGCAGCCCCACACACCCGGAGGCTGACTCCGTGGGCACCCGGAATTTGCCTGACAGACGTCATTTCCCTGGGGCTCTCCTCCCCAGCAGAGACGTGTGCAGGTGGTTGGGGCCTGCCCCTGCGTGTCTGGGCTCCCGCCCACAGCCCCAGCTCAGGGGAAGCAGCCCCTGAGCCGAGACCTGCAGGAAGCGCGGGGCGCCCCCGCCTGGAAGCCTAGTGCACAGCATGCGGGAAGCGAGCCTCCTCGGGGGAAGAGGAGGCAGCCCAGCTGCGTGCGGCTGCGATCACTTCTTGGCCGGAGCCCAGTGCGCCTCCAGGACGGCAGAGCTCCAGCTCTGCTCAGAGGCCAGATCTGGCAGAGTTGCTGGCGTGGGGCTGCTCTGCCCTGGGTGAGCCTTGCCAGACTTGCCTCGCGTCTAGGCTTCCTGACCAGGAAGGAGAAGGCTGCGCGAGACTGGGAGACGCTACTGGCGCCTTCCTGGCCTCGGCTCCACTCCTGCCTTGCCTTTGCACCTAGTCCCCAGGCATCCTTGCAGTGGCTTTAGAGGCCGGTGTGTTGCACACTGCCAAGGGCTCCAGCAGTGAGAGCTCTGTCATAGGGCAGGGAATGGCAACTGCAGGGCTCTTACAGCGGTTGCTCGGCCTTCCAGACTAAGCACAGCACGGAGAGCACCAGGCTCCCAGCGCCCCTGGCTGGGGTCTGCAGCCCCACACACCCGGATGCTGACTCCGTGAGCGCCCAGAAGGTGCCTGACCGTCGTCATTTCCCGAGTGCTCTCCTCCCCTGCAGAGACGTGTGCAGGAGGTTGGGGCTGCCCCTGCGTGTCTGGGCTCCCGCCCACAGCCCCAGCTCAGGGGAAGCAGCCCCTGAGCCAAGACCTGCAGGAGGCGCGGGGCGTCCCTGCCTGGAAGCCACGTGCACAGTTCGCGGGGACGCGAGCCTCCTTGGGAAGAGTCGAGGGAGCCAAGCCGCTTGCAGCTGCAATCCCTGCTTGGGCGGAGCCGAGTGCGCGACCAGTACGGCAGAGCTCCAGCTCTTCTCAGAGGCCGGATCTAGTCAAGTGGCTTGCGCGAGGCAGCTCTGCCGTGGGCGAGAGTCGCCCAGGCTTGCCTCGCTGCTAGCCTTCCTGCCCAGGAAGGAGCAGGCTGTGCGATGCTGGGAGAGGCCACTGGCGCCTTCCTGGCCTCAGCTCCGCTCCTGCCTTGCCTTTGCAGCCAGGCCCCAGGCGTCCTTGGGGACGGCTTTGGGGTCGGTGGCTTGCACCCTGCCAGCGCTCCAGCTGTGAGGGCTCTATTAGAGGAAGGGGAGGGCAAGTGCAGGGCTCCTCCAGCGGTTGCTTGGCCGCCCAGACTCAGCGCCGCACCGAGAGCACAAGGCTCCCAGGTCCCCTGGCTGTGGTCTGCAGCCCCACACACCCGGAGGCTGACTCCGTGGGCACCCGGAATTTGCCTGACAGACGTCATTTCCCTGGGGCTCTCCTCCCCAGCAGAGACGTGTGCAGGTGGTTGGGGCCTGCCCCTGCGTGTCTGGGCTCCCGCCCACAGCCCCAGCTCAGGGGAAGCAGCCCCTGAGCCGAGACCTGCAGGAAGCGCGGGGCGCCCCCGCCTGGAAGCCTAGTGCACAGCATGCGGGAAGCGAGCCTCCTCGGGGGAAGAGGAGGCAGCCCAGCTGCGTGCGGCTGCGATCACTTCTTGGCCGGAGCCCAGTGCGCCTCCAGGACGGCAGAGCTCCAGCTCTGCTCAGAGGCCAGATCTGGCAGAGTTGCTGGCGTGGGGCTGCTCTGCCCTGGGTGAGCCTTGCCAGACTTGCCTCGCGTCTAGGCTTCCTGACCAGGAAGGAGAAGGCTGCGCGAGACTGGGAGACGCTACTGGCGCCTTCCTGGCCTCGGCTCCACTCCTGCCTTGCCTTTGCACCTAGTCCCCAGGCATCCTTGCAGTGGCTTTAGAGGCCGGTGTGTTGCACACTGCCAAGGGCTCCAGCAGTGAGAGCTCTTTCATAGGGCAGGGAATGGCAACTGCATGGCTCTTACAGCGGTTGCTCGGCCTTCCAGCCTAAGCAAAGCACAGAGAGCACCAGGCTCCCAGCGCCCCTGGCTGGGGTCTGCAGCCCCACACACCCGGATGCTGACTCCGTGAGCGCCCAGAAGGTGCCTGACCGACGTCATTTCCCGAGTGCTCTCCTGCCCTGCAGAGACGTGTGCAGGAGGTTGGGGCTGCCCCTGCGTGTCTGGGCTCCCGCCCACAGCCCCAGCTCAGGGGAATCAGCCCCTGAGCCAAGACCTGCAGGAGGCGCGGGGCGTCCCTGCCTGGAAGCCACGTGCACAGTTCGCGGGGACGCGAGCCTCCTTGGGAAGAGTCGAGGGAGCCAAGCCGCTTGCAGCTGCAATCCCTGCTTGGGCGGAGCCGAGTGCGCGTCCAGTACCGCAGAGCTCCAGCTCTTCTCAGAGGCCGGATCTAGTCAAGTGGCTTGCGCGAGGCAGCTCTGCCGTGGGCGAGAGTCGCCCAGGCTTGCCTCGCTGCTAGCCTTCCTGCCCAGGAAGGAGCAGGCTGTGCGATGCTGGGAGAGGCCACTGGCGCCTTCCAGGCCTCAGCTCCGCTCCTGCCTTGCCTTTGCAGCCAGGCCCCAGGCGTCCTTGGGGACGGCTTTGGGGTCGGTGGCTTGCACCCTGCCAGCGCTCCAGCTGTGAGGGCTCTATTAGAGGAAGGGGAGGGCAAGTGCAGGGCTCCTCCAGCGGTTGCTTGGCCGCCCAGACTCAGCGCCGCACCGAGAGCACAAGGCTCCCAGGTCCCCTGGCTGTGGTCTGCAGCCCCACACACCCGGAGGCTGACTCCGTGGGCACCCGGAATTTGCCTGACAGACGTCATTTCCCTGGGGCTCTCCTCCCCAGCAGAGACGTGTGCAGGTGGTTGGGGCCTGCCCCTGCGTGTCTGGGCTCCCGCCCACAGCCCCAGCTCAGGGGAAGCAGCCCCTGAGCCGAGACCTGCAGGAAGCGCGGGGCGCCCCCGCCTGGAAGCCTAGTGCACAGCATGCGGGAAGCGAGCCTCCTCGGGGGAAGAGGAGGCAGCCCAGCTGCGTGCGGCTGCGATCACTTCTTGGCCGGAGCCCAGTGCGCCTCCAGGACGGCAGAGCTCCAGCTCTGCTCAGAGGCCAGATCTGGCAGAGTTGCTGGCGTGGGGCTGCTCTGCCCTGGGTGAGCCTTGCCAGACTTGCCTCGCGTCTAGGCTTCCTGACCAGGAAGGAGAAGGCTGCGCGAGACTGGGAGACGCTACTGGCGCCTTCCTGGCCTCGGCTCCACTCCTGCCTTGCCTTTGCACCTAGTCCCCAGGCATCCTTGCAGTGGCTTTAGAGGCCGGTGTGTTGCACACTGCCAAGGGCTCCAGCAGTGAGAGCTCTTTCATAGGGCAGGGAATGGCAACTGCATGGCTCTTACAGCGGTTGCTCGGCCTTCCAGCCTAAGCAAAGCACAGAGAGCACCAGGCTCCCAGCGCCCCTGGCTGGGGTCTGCAGCCCCACACACCCGGATGCTGACTCCGTGAGCGCCCAGAAGGTGCCTGACCGACGTCATTTCCCGAGTGCTCTCCTGCCCTGCAGAGACGTGTGCAGGAGGTTGGGGCTGCCCCTGCGTGTCTGGGCTCCCGCCCACAGCCCCAGCTCAGGGGAATCAGCCCCTGAGCCAAGACCTGCAGGAGGCGCGGGGCGTCCCTGCCTGGAAGCCACGTGCACAGTTCGCGGGGACGCGAGCCTCCTTGGGAAGAGTCGAGGGAGCCAAGCCGCTTGCAGCTGCAATCCCTGCTTGGGCGGAGCCGAGTGCGCGTCCAGTACCGCAGAGCTCCAGCTCTTCTCAGAGGCCGGATCTAGTCAAGTGGCTTGCGCGAGGCAGCTCTGCCGTGGGCGAGAGTCGCCCAGGCTTGCCTCGCTGCTAGCCTTCCTGCCCAGGAAGGAGCAGGCTGTGCGATGCTGGGAGAGGCCACTGACGCCTTCCAGGCCTCAGCTCCGCTCCTGCCTTGCCTTTGCAGCCAGGCCCCAGGCGTCCTTGGGGACGGCTTTGGGGTCGGTGGCTTGCACCCTGCCAGCGCTCCAGCTGTGAGGGCTCTATTAGAGGAAGGGGAGGGCAAGTGCAGGGCTCCTCCAGCGGTTGCTTGGCCGCCCAGACTCAGCGCCGCACCGAGAGCACAAGGCTCCCAGGTCCCCTGGCTGTGGTCTGCAGCCCCACACACCCGGAGGCTGACTCCGTGGGCACCCGGAATTTGCCTGACAGACGTCATTTCCCTGGGGCTCTCCTCCCCAGCAGAGACGTGTGCAGGTGGTTGGGGCCTGCCCCTGCGTGTCTGGGCTCCCGCCCACAGCCCCAGCTCAGGGGAAGCAGCCCCTGAGCCGAGACCTGCAGGAAGCGCGGGGCGCCCCCGCCTGGAAGCCTAGTGCACAGCATGCGGGAAGCGAGCCTCCTCGGGGGAAGAGGAGGCAGCCCAGCTGCGTGCGGCTGCGATCACTTCTTGGCCGGAGCCCAGTGCGCCTCCAGGACGGCAGAGCTCCAGCTCTGCTCAGAGGCCAGATCTGGCAGAGTTGCTGGCGTGGGGCTGCTCTGCCCTGGGTGAGCCTTGCCAGACTTGCCTCGCGTCTAGGCTTCCTGACCAGGAAGGAGAAGGCTGCGCGAGACTGGGAGACGCTACTGGCGCCTTCCTGGCCTCGGCTCCACTCCTGCCTTGCCTTTGCACCTAGTCCCCAGGCATCCTTGCAGTGGCTTTAGAGGCCGGTGTGTTGCACACTGCCAAGGGCTCCAGCAGTGAGAGCTCTTTCATAGGGCAGGGAATGGCAACTGCATGGCTCTTACAGCGGTTGCTCGGCCTTCCAGCCTAAGCAAAGCACAGAGAGCACCAGGCTCCCAGCGCCCCTGGCTGGGGTCTGCAGCCCCACACACCCGGATGCTGACTCCGTGAGCGCCCAGAAGGTGCCTGACCGACGTCATTTCCCGAGTGCTCTCCTGCCCTGCAGAGACGTGTGCAGGAGGTTGGGGCTGCCCCTGCGTGTCTGGGCTCCCGCCCACAGCCCCAGCTCAGGGGAATCAGCCCCTGAGCCAAGACCTGCAGGAGGCGCGGGGCGTCCCTGCCTGGAAGCCACGTGCACAGTTCGCGGGGACGCGAGCCTCCTTGGGAAGAGTCGAGGGAGCCAAGCCGCTTGCAGCTGCAATCCCTGCTTGGGCGGAGCCGAGTGCGCGTCCAGTACGGCAGAGCTCCAGCTCTTCTCAGAGGCCGGATCTAGTCAAGTGGCTTGCGCGAGGCAGCTCTGCCGTGGGCGAGAGTCGCCCAGGCTTGCCTCGCTGCTAGCCTTCCTGCCCAGGAAGGAGCAGGCTGTGCGATGCTGGGAGAGGCCACTGACGCCTTCCAGGCCTCAGCTCCGCTCCTGCCTTGCCTTTGCAGCCAGGCCCCAGGCGTCCTTGGGGACGGCTTTGGGGTCGGTGGCTTGCACCCTGCCAGCGCTCCAGCTGTGAGGGCTCTATTAGAGGAAGGGGAGGGCAAGTGCAGGGCTCCTCCAGCGGTTGCTTGGCCGCCCAGACTCAGCGCCGCAGCGAGAGCACAAGGCTCCCAGGTCCCCTGGCTGTGGTCTGCAGCCCCACACACCCGGAGGCTGACTCCGTGGGCACCCGGAATTTGCCTGACAGACGTCATTTCCCTGGGGCTCTCCTCCCCAGCAGAGACGTGTGCAGGTGGTTGGGGCCTGCCCCTGCGTGTCTGGGCTCCCGCCCACAGCCCCAGCTCAGGGGAAGCAGCCCCTGAGCCGAGACCTGCAGGAAGCGCGGGGCGCCCCCGCCTGGAAGCCTAGTGCACAGCATGCGGGAAGCGAGCCTCCTCGGGGGAAGAGGAGGCAGCCCAGCTGCGTGCGGCTGCGATCACTTCTTGGCCGGAGCCCAGTGCGCCTCCAGGACGGCAGAGCTCCAGCTCTGCTCAGAGGCCAGATCTGGCAGAGTTGCTGGCGTGGGGCTGCTCTGCCCTGGGTGAGCCTTGCCAGACTTGCCTCGCGTCTAGGCTTCCTGACCAGGAAGGAGAAGGCTGCGCGAGACTGGGAGACGCTACTGGCGCCTTCCTGGCCTCGGCTCCACTCCTGCCTTGCCTTTGCACCTAGTCCCCAGGCATCCTTGCAGTGGCTTTAGAGGCCGGTGTGTTGCACACTGCCAAGGGCTCCAGCAGTGAGAGCTCTGTCATAGGGCAGGGAATGGCAACTGCAGGGCTCTTACAGCGGTTGCTCGGCCTTCCAGACTAAGCACAGCACGGAGAGCACCAGGCTCCCAGGGCCCCTGGCTGGGGTCTGCAGCCCCACACACCCGGATGCTGACTCCGTGAGCGCCCAGAAGGTGCCTGACCGTCGTCATTTCCCGAGTGCTCTCCTCCCCTGCAGAGACGTGTGCAGGAGGTTGGGGCTGCCCCTGCGTGTCTGGGCTCCCGCCCACAGCCCCAGCTCAGGGGAAGCAGCCCCTGAGCCAAGACCTGCAGGAGGCGCGGGGCGTCCCTGCCTGGAAGCCACGTGCACAGTTCGCGGGGACGCGAGCCTCCTTGGGAAGAGTCGAGGGAGCCAAGCCGCTTGCAGCTGCAATCCCTGCTTGGGCGGAGCCGAGTGCGCGTCCAGTACGGCAGAGCTCCAGCTCTTCTCAGAGGCCGGATCTAGTCAAGTGGCTTGCGCGAGGCAGCTCTGCCGTGGGCGAGAGTCGCCCAGGCTTGCCTCGCTGCTAGCCTTCCTGCCCAGGAAGGAGCAGGCTGTGCGATGCTGGGAGAGGCCACTGGCGCCTTCCTGGCCTCAGCTCCGCTCCTGCCTTGCCTTTGCAGCCAGGCCCCAGGCGTCCTTGGGGACGGCTTTGGGGTCGGTGGCTTGCACCCTGCCAGTGCTCCAGCTGTGAGGGCTCTATTAGAGGAAGGGGAGGGCAAGTGCAGGGCTCCTCCAGCGGTTGCTTGGCCGCCCAGACTCAGCGCCGCAGCGAGAGCACAAGGCTCCCAGGTCCCCTGGCTGTGGTCTGCAGCCCCACACACCCGGAGGCTGACTCCGTGGGCACCCGGAATTTGCCTGACAGACGTCATTTCCCTGGGGCTCTCCTCCCCAGCAGAGACGTGTGCAGGTGGTTGGGGCCTGCCCCTGCGTGTCTGGGCTCCCGCCCACAGCCCCAGCTCAGGGGAAGCAGCCCCTGAGCCGAGACCTGCAGGAAGCGCGGGGCGCCCCCGCCTGGAAGCCTAGTGCACAGCATGCGGGAAGCGAGCCTCCTCGGGGGAAGAGGAGGCAGCCCAGCTGCGTGCGGCTGCGATCACTTCTTGGCCGGAGCCCAGTGCGCCTCCAGGACGGCAGAGCTCCAGCTCTGCTCAGAGGCCAGATCTGGCAGAGTTGCTGGCGTGGGGCTGCTCTGCCCTGGGTGAGCCTTGCCAGACTTGCCTCGCGTCTAGGCTTCCTGACCAGGAAGGAGAAGGCTGCGCGAGACTGGGAGACGCTACTGGCGCCTTCCTGGCCTCGGCTCCACTCCTGCCTTGCCTTTGCACCTAGTCCCCAGGCATCCTTGCAGTGGCTTTAGAGGCCGGTGTGTTGCACACTGCCAAGGGCTCCAGCAGTGAGAGCTCTTTCATAGGGCAGGGAATGGCAACTGCATGGCTCTTACAGCGGTTGCTCGGCCTTCCAGCCTAAGCAAAGCACAGAGAGCACCAGGCTCCCAGCGCCCCTGGCTGGGGTCTGCAGCCCCACACACCCGGATGCTGACTCCGTGAGCGCCCAGAAGGTGCCTGACCGACGTCATTTCCCGAGTGCTCTCCTGCCCTGCAGAGACGTGTGCAGGAGGTTGGGGCTGCCCCTGCGTGTCTGGGCTCCCGCCCACAGCCCCAGCTCAGGGGAATCAGCCCCTGAGCCAAGACCTGCAGGAGGCGCGGGGCGTCCCTGCCTGGAAGCCACGTGCACAGTTCGCGGGGACGCGAGCCTCCTTGGGAAGAGTCGAGGGAGCCAAGCCGCTTGCAGCTGCAATCCCTGCTTGGGCGGAGCCGAGTGCGCGTCCAGTACCGCAGAGCTCCAGCTCTTCTCAGAGGCCGGATCTAGTCAAGTGGCTTGCGCGAGGCAGCTCTGCCGTGGGCGAGAGTCGCCCAGGCTTGCCTCGCTGCTAGCCTTCCTGCCCAGGAAGGAGCAGGCTGTGCGATGCTGGGAGAGGCCACTGACGCCTTCCAGGCCTCAGCTCCCTCCTGCCTTGCCTTTGCAGCCAGGCCCCAGGCTTCCTTGGGGACGGCTTTGGGGTCGGTGGCTTGCACCCTGCCAGCGCTCCAGCTGTGAGGGCTCTATTAGAGGAAGGGGAGGGCAAGTGCAGGGCTCCTCCAGCGGTTGCTTGGCCGCCCAGACTCAGCGCCGCACCGAGAGCACAAGGCTCCCAGGTCCCCTGGCTGTGGTCTGCAGCCCCACACACCCGGAGGCTGACTCCGTGGGCACCCGGAATTTGCCTGACAGACGTCATTTCCCTGGGGCTCTCCTCCCCAGCAGAGACGTGTGCAGGTGGTTGGGGCCTGCCCCTGCGTGTCTGGGCTCCCGCCCACAGCCCCAGCTCAGGGGAAGCAGCCCCTGAGCCGAGACCTGCAGGAAGCGCGGGGCGCCCCCGCCTGGAAGCCTAGTGCACAGCATGCGGGAAGCGAGCCTCCTCGGGGGAAGAGGAGGCAGCCCAGCTGCGTGCGGCTGCGATCACTTCTTGGCCGGAGCCCAGTGCGCCTCCAGGACGGCAGAGCTCCAGCTCTGCTCAGAGGCCAGATCTGGCAGAGTTGCTGGCGTGGGGCTGCTCTGCCCTGGGTGAGCCTTGCCAGACTTGCCTCGCGTCTAGGCTTCCTGACCAGGAAGGAGAAGGCTGCGCGAGACTGGGAGACGCTACTGGCGCCTTCCTGGCCTCGGCTCCACTCCTGCCTTGCCTTTGCACCTAGTCCCCAGGCATCCTTGCAGTGGCTTTAGAGGCCGGTGTGTTGCACACTGCCAAGGGCTCCAGCAGTGAGAGCTCTGTCATAGGGCAGGGAATGGCAACTGCAGGGCTCTTACAGCGGTTGCTCGGCCTTCCAGACTAAGCACAGCACAGAGAGCACCAGGCTCCCAGCGCCCCTGGCTGGGGTCTGCAGCCCCACACACCCGGATGCTGACTCCGTGAGCGCCCAGAAGGTGCCTGACCGTCGTCATTTCCCGAGTGCTCTCCTCCCCTGCAGAGACGTGTGCAGGAGGTTGGGGCTGCCCCTGCGTGTCTGGGCTCCCGCCCACAGCCCCAGCTCAGGGGAAGCAGCCCCTGAGCCAAGACCTGCAGGAGGCGCGGGGCGTCCCTGCCTGGAAGCCACGTGCACAGTTCGCGGGGACGCGAGCCTCCTTGGGAAGAGTCGAGGGAGCCAAGCCGCTTGCAGCTGCAATCCCTGCTTGGGCGGAGCCGAGTGCGCGACCAGTACGGCAGAGCTCCAGCTCTTCTCAGAGGCCGGATCTAGTCAAGTGGCTTGCGCGAGGCAGCTCTGCCGTGGGCGAGAGTCGCCCAGGCTTGCCTCGCTGCTAGCCTTCCTGCCCAGGAAGGAGCAGGCTGTGCGATGCTGGGAGAGGCCACTGGCGCCTTCCTGGCCTCAGCTCCGCTCGTGCCTTGCCTTTGCAGCCAGGCCCCAGGCGTCCTTGGGGACGGCTTTGGGGTCGGTGGCTTGCACCCTGCCAGCGCTCCAGCTGTGAGGGCTCTATTAGAGGAAGGGGAGGGCAAGTGCACGGCTCCTCCAGCGGTTGCTTGGCCGCCCAGACTCAGCGCCGCACCGAGAGCACAAGGCTCCCAGGTCCCCTGGCTGTGGTCTGCAGCCCCACACACCCGGAGGCTGACTCCGTGGGCACCCGGAATTTGCCTGACAGACGTCATTTCCCTGGGGCTCTCCTCCCCAGCAGAGACGTGTGCAGGTGGTTGGGGCCTGCCCCTGCGTGTCTGGGCTCCCGCCCACAGCCCCAGCTCAGGGGAAGCAGCCCCTGAGCCGAGACCTGCAGGAAGCGCGGGGCGCCCCCGCCTGGAAGCCTAGTGCACAGCATGCGGGAAGCGAGCCTCCTCGGGGGAAGAGGAGGCAGCCCAGCTGCGTGCGGCTGCGATCACTTCTTGGCCGGAGCCCAGTGCGCCTCCAGGACGGCAGAGCTCCAGCTCTGCTCAGAGGCCAGATCTGGCAGAGTTGCTGGCGTGGGGCTGCTCTGCCCTGGGTGAGCCTTGCCAGACTTGCCTCGCGTCTAGGCTTCCTGACCAGGAAGGAGAAGGCTGCGCGAGACTGGGAGACGCTACTGGAGCCTTCCTGGCCTCGGCTCCACTCCTGCCTTGCCTTTGCACCTAGTCCCCAGGCATCCTTGCAGTGGCTTTAGAGGCCGGTGTGTTGCACACTGCCAAGGGCTCCAGCAGTGAGAGCTCTGTCATAGGGCAGGGAATGGCAACTGCAGGGCTCTTACAGCGGTTGCTCGGCCTTCCAGACTAAGCACAGCACGGAGAGCACCAGGCTCCCAGCGCCCCTGGCTGGGGTCTGCAGCCCCACACACCCGGATGCTGACTCCGTGAGCGCCCAGAAGGTGCCTGACCGTCGTCATTTCCCGAGTGCTCTCCTCCCCTGCAGAGACGTGTGCAGGAGGTTGGGGCTGCCCCTGCGTGTCTGGGCTCCCGCCCACAGCCCCAGCTCAGGGGAAGCAGCCCCTGAGCCAAGACCTGCAGGAGGCGCGGGGCGTCCCTGCCTGGAAGCCACGTGCACAGTTCGCGGGGACGCGAGCCTCCTTGGGAAGAGTCGAGGGAGCCAAGCCGCTTGCAGCTGCAATCCCTGCTTGGGCGGAGCCGAGTGCGCGTCCAGTATGGCAGAGCTCCAGCTCTTCTCAGAGGCCGGATCTAGTCAAGTGGCTTGCGCGAGGCAGCTCTGCCGTGGGCGAGAGTCGCCCAGGCTTGCCTCGCTGCTAGCCTTCCTGCCCAGGAAGGAGCAGGCTGTGCGATGCTGGGAGAGGCCACTGGCGCCTTCCTGGCCTCAGCTCCGCTCCTGCCTTGCCTTTGCAGCCAGGCCCCAGGCGTCCTTGGGGACGGCTTTGGGGTCGGTGGCTTGCACCCTGCCAGTGCTCCAGCTGTGAGGGCTCTATTAGAGGAAGGGGAGGGCAAGTGCAGGGCTCCTCCAGCGGTTGCTTGGCCGCCCAGACTCAGCGCCGCAGCGAGAGCACAAGGCTCCCAGGTCCCCTGGCTGTGGTCTGCAGCCCCACACACCCGGAGGCTGACTCCGTGGGCACCCGGAATTTGCCTGACAGACGTCATTTCCCTGGGGCTCTCCTCCCCAGCAGAGACGTGTGCAGGTGGTTGGGGCCTGCCCCTGCGTGTCTGGGCTCCCGCCCACAGCCCCAGCTCAGGGGAAGCAGCCCCTGAGCCGAGACCTGCAGGAAGCGCGGGGCGCCCCCGCCTGGAAGCCTAGTGCACAGCATGCGGGAAGCGAGCCTCCTCGGGGGAAGAGGAGGCAGCCCAGCTGCGTGCGGCTGCGATCACTTCTTGGCCGGAGCCCAGTGCGCCTCCAGGACGGCAGAGCTCCAGCTCTGCTCAGAGGCCAGATCTGGCAGAGTTGCTGGCGTGGGGCTGCTCTGCCCTGGGTGAGCCTTGCCAGACTTGCCTCGCGTCTAGGCTTCCTGACCAGGAAGGAGAAGGCTGCGCGAGACTGGGAGACGCTACTGGCGCCTTCCTGGCCTCGGCTCCACTCCTGCCTTGCCTTTGCACCTAGTCCCCAGGCATCCTTGCAGTGGCTTTAGAGGCCGGTGTGTTGCACACTGCCAAGGGCTCCAGCAGTGAGAGCTCTTTCATAGGGCAGGGAATGGCAACTGCATGGCTCTTACAGCGGTTGCTCGGCCTTCCAGCCTAAGCAAAGCACAGAGAGCACCAGGCTCCCAGCGCCCCTGGCTGGGGTCTGCAGCCCCACACACCCGGATGCTGACTCCGTGAGCGCCCAGAAGGTGCCTGACCCACGTCATTTCCCGAGTGCTCTCCTGCCCTGCAGAGACGTGTGCAGGAGGTTGGGGCTGCCCCTGCGTGTCTGGGCTCCCGCCCACAGCCCCAGCTCAGGGGAATCAGCCCCTGAGCCAAGACCTGCAGGAGGCGCGGGGCGTCCCTGCCTGGAAGCCACGTGCACAGTTCGCGGGGACGCGAGCCTCCTTGGGAAGAGTCGAGGGAGCCAAGCCGCTTGCAGCTGCAATCCCTGCTTGGGCGGAGCCGAGTGCGCGTCCAGTACCGCAGAGTTCCAGCTCTTCTCAGAGGCCGGATCTAGTCAAGTGGCTTGCGCGAGGCAGCTCTGCCGTGGGCGAGAGTCGCCCAGGCTTGCCTCGCTGCTAGCCTTCCTGCCCAGGAAGGAGCAGGCTGTGCGATGCTGGGAGAGGCCACTGACGCCTTCCAGGCCTCAGCTCCGCTCCTGCCTTGCCTTTGCAGCCAGGCCCCAGGCGTCCTTGGGGACGGCTTTGGGGTCGGTGGCTTGCACCCTGCCAGCGCTCCAGCTGTGAGGGCTCTATTAGAGGAAGGGGAGGGCAAGTGCAGGGCTCCTCCAGCGGTTGCTTGGCCGCCCAGACTCAGCGCCGCACCGAGAGCACAAGGCTCCCAGGTCCCCTGGCTGTGGTCTGCAGCCCCACACACCCGGAGGCTGACTCCGTGGGCACCCGGAATTTGCCTGACAGACGTCATTTCCCTGGGGCTCTCCTCCCCAGCAGAGACGTGTGCAGGTGGTTGGGGCCTGCCCCTGCGTGTCTGGGCTCCCGCCCACAGCCCCAGCTCAGGGGAAGCAGCCCCTGAGCCGAGACCTGCAGGAAGCGCGGGGCGCCCCCGCCTGGAAGCCTAGTGCACAGCATGCGGGAAGCGAGCCTCCTCGGGGGAAGAGGAGGCAGCCCAGCTGCGTGCGGCTGCGATCACTTCTTGGCCGGAGCCCAGTGCGCCTCCAGGACGGCAGAGCTCCAGCTCTGCTCAGAGGCCAGATCTGGCAGAGTTGCTGGCGTGGGGCTGCTCTGCCCTGGGTGAGCCTTGCCAGACTTGCCTCGCGTCTAGGCTTCCTGACCAGGAAGGAGAAGGCTGCGCGAGACTGGGAGACGCTACTGGCGCCTTCCTGGCCTCGGCTCCACTCCTGCCTTGCCTTTGCACCTAGTCCCCAGGCATCCTTGCAGTGGCTTTAGAGGCCGGTGTGTTGCACACTGCCAAGGGCTCCAGCAGTGAGAGCTCTTTCATAGGGCAGGGAATGGCAACTGCATGGCTCTTACAGCGGTTGCTCGGCCTTCCAGCCTAAGCAAAGCACAGAGAGCACCAGGCTCCCAGCGCCCCTGGCTGGGGTCTGCAGCCCCACACACCCGGATGCTGACTCCGTGAGCGCCCAGAAGGTGCCTGACCGACGTCATTTCCCGAGTGCTCTCCTGCCCTGCAGAGACGTGTGCAGGAGGTTGGGGCTGCCCCTGCGTGTCTGGGCTCCCGCCCACAGCCCCAGCTCAGGGGAATCAGCCCCTGAGCCAAGACCTGCAGGAGGCGCGGGGCGTCCCTGCCTGGAAGCCACGTGCACAGTTCGCGGGGACGCGAGCCTCCTTGGGAAGAGTCGAGGGAGCCAAGCCGCTTGCAGCTGCAATCCCTGCTTGGGCGGAGCCGAGTGCGCGTCCAGTACCGCAGAGCTCCAGCTCTTCTCAGAGGCCGGATCTAGTCAAGTGGCTTGCGCGAGGCAGCTCTGCCGTGGGCGAGAGTCGCCCAGGCTTGCCTCGCTGCTAGCCTTCCTGCCCAGGAAGGAGCAGGCTGTGCGATGCTGGGAGAGGCCACTGACGCCTTCCAGGCCTCAGCTCCGCTCCTGCCTTGCCTTTGCAGCCAGGCCCCAGGCGTCCTTGGGGACGGCTTTGGGGTCGGTGGCTTGCACCCTGCCAGCGCTCCAGCTGTGAGGGCTCTATTAGAGGAAGGGGAGGGCAAGTGCAGGGCTCCTCCAGCGGTTGCTTGGCCGCCCAGACTCAGCGCCGCACCGAGAGCACAAGGCTCCCAGGTCCCCTGGCTGTGGTCTGCAGCCCCACACACCCGGAGGCTGACTCCGTGGGCACCCGGAATTTGCCTGACAGACGTCATTTCCCTGGGGCTCTCCTCCCCAGCAGAGACGTGTGCAGGTGGTTGGGGCCTGCCCCTGCGTGTCTGGGCTCCCGCCCACAGCCCCAGCTCAGGGGAAGCAGCCCCTGAGCCGAGACCTGCAGGAAGCGCGGGGCGCCCCCGCCTGGAAGCCTAGTGCACAGCATGCGGGAAGCGAGCCTCCTCGGGGGAAGAGGAGGCAGCCCAGCTGCGTGCGGCTGCGATCACTTCTTGGCCGGAGCCCAGTGCGCCTCCAGGACGGCAGAGCTCCAGCTCTGCTCAGAGGCCAGATCTGGCAGAGTTGCTGGCGTGGGGCTGCTCTGCCCTGGGTGAGCCTTGCCAGACTTGCCTCGCGTCTAGGCTTCCTGACCAGGAAGGAGAAGGCTGCGCGAGACTGGGAGACGCTACTGGCGCCTTCCTGGCCTCGGCTCCACTCCTGCCTTGCCTTTGCACCTAGTCCCCAGGCATCCTTGCAGTGGCTTTAGAGGCCGGTGTGTTGCACACTGCCAAGGGCTCCAGCAGTGAGAGCTCTGTCATAGGGCAGGGAATGGCAACTGCAGGGCTCTTACAGCGGTTGCTCGGCCTTCCAGACTAAGCACAGCACAGAGAGCACCAGGCTCCCAGCGCCCCTGGCTGGGGTCTGCAGCCCCACACACCCGGATGCTGACTCCGTGAGCGCCCAGAAGGTGCCTGACCGTCGTCATTTCCCGAGTGCTCTCCTCCCCTGCAGAGACGTGTGCAGGAGGTTGGGGCTGCCCCTGCGTGTCTGGGCTCCCGCCCACAGCCCCAGCTCAGGGGAAGCAGCCCCTGAGCCAAGACCTGCAGGAGGCGCGGGGCGTCCCTGCCTGGAAGCCACGTGCACAGTTCGCGGGGACGCGAGCCTCCTTGGGAAGAGTCGAGGGAGCCAAGCCGCTTGCAGCTGCAATCCCTGCTTGGGCGGAGCCGAGTGCGCGACCAGTACCGCAGAGCTCCAGCTCTTCTCAGAGGCCGGATCTAGTCAAGTGGCTTGCGCGAGGCAGCTCTGCCGTGGGCGAGAGTCGCCCAGGCTTGCCTCGCTGCTAGCCTTCCTGCCCAGGAAGGAGCAGGCTGTGCGATGCTGGGAGAGGCCACTGGCGCCTTCCTGGCCTCAGCTCCGCTCCTGCCTTGCCTTTGCAGCCAGGCCCCAGGCGTCCTTGGGGACGGCTTTGGGGTCGGTGGCTTGCACCCAGCCAGCGCTCCAGCTGTGAGGGCTCTATTAGAGGAAGGGGAGGGCAAGTGCACGGCTCCTCCAGCGGTTGCTTGGCCACCCAGACTCAGCGCCGCACCGAGAGCACAAGGCTCCCAGGTCCCCTGGCTGTGGTCTGCAGCCCCACACACCCGGAGGCTGACTCCGTGGGCACCCGGAATTTGCCTGACAGACGTCATTTCCCTGGGGCTCTCCTCCCCAGCAGAGACGTGTGCAGGTGGTTGGGGCCTGCCCCTGCGTGTCTGGGCTCCCGCCCACAGCCCCAGCTCAGGGGAAGCAGCCCCTGAGCCGAGACCTGCAGGAAGCGCGGGGCGCCCCCGCCTGGAAGCCTAGTGCACAGCATGCGGGAAGCGAGCCTCCTCGGGGGAAGAGGAGGCAGCCCAGCTGCGTGCGGCTGCGATCACTTCTTGGCCGGAGCCCAGTGCGCCTCCAGTACGGCAGAGCTCCAGCTCTGCTCAGAGGCCAGATCTGGCAGAGTTGCTGGCGTGGGGCTGCTCTGCCCTGGGTGAGCCTTGCCAGACTTGCCTCGCGTCTAGGCTTCCTGACCAGGAAGGAGAAGGCTGCGCGAGACTGGGAGACGCTACTGACGACTTCCTGTCCTCGGCTCCACTCCTGCCTTGCCTTTGCACCTAGTCCCCAGGCATCCTTGCAGTGGCTTTAGAGGCCGGTGTGTTGCACACTGCCAAGGGCTCCAGCAGTGAGAGCTCTGTCATAGGGCAGGGAATGGCAGCTGCAGGGCTCTTACAGCGGTTGCTCGGCCTTCCAGACTAAGCACAGCACAGAGAGCACCAGGCTCCCAGCGCCCCTGGCTGGGGTCTGCAGCCCCACACACCCGGATGCTGACTCCGTGAGCGCCCAGAAGGTGCCTGACCGTCGTCATTTACCGAGTGCTCTCCTCCCCTGCAGAGACGTGTGCAGGAGGTTGGGGCTGCCCCTGCGTGTCTGGGCTCCCGCCCACAGCCCCAGCTCAGGGGAAGCAGCCCCTGAGCCAAGACCTGCAGGAGGCGCGGGGCGTCCCTGCCTGGAAGCCACGTGCACAGTTCGCGGGGACGCGAGCCTCCTTGGGAAGAGTCGAGGGAGCCAAGCCGCTTGCAGCTGCAATCCCTGCTTGGGCGGAGCCGAGTGCGCGACCAGTACCGCAGAGCTCCAGCTCTTCTCAGAGGCCGGATCTAGTCAAGTGGCTTGCGCGAGGCAGCTCTGCCGTGGGCGAGAGTCGCCCAGGCTTGCCTCGCTGCTAGCCTTCCTGCCCAGGAAGGAGCAGGCTGTGCGATGCTGGGAGAGGCCACTGGCGCCTTCCTGGCCTCAGCTCCGCTCCTGCCTTGCCTTTGCAGCCAGGCCCCAGGCGTCCTTGGGGACGGCTTTGGGGTCGGTGGCTTGCACCCAGCCAGCGCTCCAGCTGTGAGGGCTCTATTAGAGGAAGGGGAGGGCAAGTGCACGGCTCCTCCAGCGGTTGCTTGGCCACCCAGACTCAGCGCCGCACCGAGAGCACAAGGCTCCCAGGTCCCCTGGCTGTGGTCTGCAGCCCCACACACCCGGAGGCTGACTCCGTGGGCACCCGGAATTTGCCTGACAGACGTCATTTCCCTGGGGCTCTCCTCCCCAGCAGAGACGTGTGCAGGTGGTTGGGGCCTGCCCCTGCGTGTCTGGGCTCCCGCCCACAGCCCCAGCTCAGGGGAAGCAGCCCCTGAGCCGAGACCTGCAGGAAGCGCGGGGCGCCCCCGCCTGGAAGCCTAGTGCACAGCATGCGGGAAGCGAGCCTCCTCGGGGGAAGAGGAGGCAGCCCAGCTGCGTGCGGCTGCGATCACTTCTTGGCCGGAGCCCAGTGCGCCTCCAGGACGGCAGAGCTCCAGCTCTGCTCAGAGGCCAGATCTGGCAGAGTTGCTGGCGTGGGGCTGCTCTGCCCTGGGTGAGCCTTGCCAGACTTGCCTCGCGTCTAGGCTTCCTGACCAGGAAGGAGAAGGCTGCGCGAGACTGGGAGACGCTACTGACGACTTCCTGTCCTCGGCTCCACTCCTGCCTTGCCTTTGCACCTAGTCCCCAGGCATCCTTGCAGTGGCTTTAGAGGCCGGTGTGTTGCACACTGCCAAGGGCTCCAGCAGTGAGAGCTCTGTCATAGGGCAGGGAATGGCAGCTGCAGGGCTCTTACAGCGGTTGCTCGGCCTTCCAGACTAAGCACAGCACAGAGAGCACCAGGCTCCCAGCGCCCCTGGCTGGGGTGTGCAGCCCCACACACCCGGATGCTGACTCCGTGAGCGCCCAGAAGGAGCCTGACCGTCGTCATTTACCGAGTGCTCTCCTCCCCTGCAGAGACGTGTGCAGGAGGTTGGGGCTGCGCCTGCGTGTCTGGGCTCCCGCCCACAGCCCCAGCTCAGGGGAAGCAGCCCCTGAGCCAAGACCTGCAGGAGGCGCGGGGCGTCCCTGCCTGGAAGCCACGTGCACAGTTCGCGGGGACGCGAGCCTCCTTGGGAAGAGTCGAGGGAGCCAAGCCGCTTGCAGCTGCAATCCCTGCTTGGGCGGAGCCGAGTGCGCGTCCAGTACCGCAGAGCTCCAGCTCTTCTCAGAGGCCGGATCTAGTCAAGTGGCTTGCGCGAGGCAGCTCTGCCGTGGGCGAGAGTCGCCCAGGCTTGCCTCGCTGCTAGCCTTCCTGCCCAGGAAGGAGCAGGCTGTGCGATGCTGGGAGAGGCCACTGGCGCCTTCCTGGCCTCAGCTCCGCTCCTGCCTTGCCTTTGCAGCCAGGCCCCAGGCGTCCTTGGGGACGGCTTTGGGGTCGGTGGCTTGCACCCTGCCAGCGCTCCAGCTGTGAGGGCTCTATTAGAGGAAGGGGAGGGCAAGTGCAGGGCTCCTCCAGCGGTTGCTTGGCCGCCCAGACTCAGCGCCGCACCGAGAGCACAAGGCTCCCAGGTCCCCTGGCTGTGGTCTGCAGCCCCACACACCCGGAGGCTGACTCCGTGGGCACCCGGAATTTGCCTGACAGACGTCATTTCCCTGGGGCTCTCCTCCCCAGCAGAGACGTGTGCAGGTGGTTGGGGCCTGCCCCTGCGTGTCTGGGCTCCCGCCCACAGCCCCAGCTCAGGGGAAGCAGCCCCTGAGCCGAGACCTGCAGGAAGCGCGGGGCGCCCCCGCCTGGAAGCCTAGTGCACAGCATGCGGGAAGCGAGCCTCCTCGGGGGAAGAGGAGGCAGCCCAGCTGCGTGCGGCTGCGATCACTTCTTGGCCGGAGCCCAGTGCGCCTCCAGGACGGCAGAGCTCCAGCTCTGCTCAGAGGCCAGATCTGGCAGAGTTGCTGGCGTGGGGCTGCTCTGCCCTGGGTGAGCCTTGCCAGACTTGCCTCGCGTCTAGGCTTCCTGACCAGGAAGGAGAAGGCTGCGCGAGACTGGGAGACGCTACTGGCGCCTTCCTGGCCTCGGCTCCACTCCTGCCTTGCCTTTGCACCTAGTCCCCAGGCATCCTTGCAGTGGCTTTAGAGGCCGGTGTGTTGCACACTGCCAAGGGCTCCAGCAGTGAGAGCTCTTTCATAGGGCAGGGAATGGCAACTGCATGGCTCTTACAGCGGTTGCTCGGCCTTCCAGCCTAAGCAAAGCACAGAGAGCACCAGGCTCCCAGCGCCCCTGGCTGGGGTCTGCAGCCCCACACACCCGGATGCTGACTCCGTGAGCGCCCAGAAGGTGCCTGACCGACGTCATTTCCCGAGTGCTCTCCTGCCCTGCAGAGACGTGTGCAGGAGGTTGGGGCTGCCCCTGCGTGTCTGGGCTCCCGCCCACAGCCCCAGCTCAGGGGAATCAGCCCCTGAGCCAAGACCTGCAGGAGGTGCGGGGCGTCCCTGCCTGGAAGCCACGTGCACAGTTCGCGGGGACGCGAGCCTCCTTGGGAAGAGTCGAGGGAGCCAAGCCGCTTGCAGCTGCAATCCCTGCTTGGGCGGAGCCGAGTGCGCGTCCAGTACCGCAGAGCTCCAGCTCTTCTCAGAGGCCGGATCTAGTCAAGTGGCTTGCGCGAGGCAGCTCTGCCGTGGGCGAGAGTCGCCCAGGCTTGCCTCGCTGCTAGCCTTCCTGCCCAGGAAGGAGCAGGCTGTGCGATGCTGGGAGAGGCCACTGACGCCTTCCAGGCCTCAGCTCCGCTCCTGCCTTGCCTTTGCAGCCAGGCCCCAGGCGTCCTTGGGGACGGCTTTGGGGTCGGTGGCTTGCACCCTGCCAGCGCTCCAGCTGTGAGGGCTCTATTAGAGGAAGGGGAGGGCAAGTGCAGGGCTCCTCCAGCGGTTGCTTGGCCGCCCAGACTCAGCGCCGCACCGAGAGCACAAGGCTCCCAGGTCCCCTGGCTGTGGTCTGCAGCCCCACACACCCGGAGGCTGACTCCGTGGGCACCCGGAATTTGCCTGACAGACGTCATTTCCCTGGGGCTCTCCTCCCCAGCAGAGACGTGTGCAGGTGGTTGGGGCCTGCCCCTGCGTGTCTGGGCTCCCGCCCACAGCCCCAGCTCAGGGGAAGCAGCCCCTGAGCCGAGACCTGCAGGAAGCGCGGGGCGCCCCCGCCTGGAAGCCTAGTGCACAGCATGCGGGAAGCGAGCCTCCTCGGGGGAAGAGGAGGCAGCCCAGCTGCGTGCGGCTGCGATCACTTCTTGGCCGGAGCCCAGTGCGCCTCCAGGACGGCAGAGCTCCAGCTCTGCTCAGAGGCCAGATCTGGCAGAGTTGCTGGCGTGGGGCTGCTCTGCCCTGGGTGAGCCTTGCCAGACTTGCCTCGCGTCTAGGCTTCCTGACCAGGAAGGAGAAGGCTGCGCGAGACTGGGAGACGCTACTGGCGCCTTCCTGGCCTCGGCTCCACTCCTGCCTTGCCTTTGCACCTAGTCCCCAGGCATCCTTGCAGTGGCTTTAGAGGCCGGTGTGTTGCACACTGCCAAGGGCTCCAGCAGTGAGAGCTCTGTCATAGGGCAGGGAATGGCAACTGCAGGGCTCTTACAGCGGTTGCTCGGCCTTCCAGACTAAGCACAGCACAGAGAGCACCAGGCTCCCAGCGCCCCTGGCTGGGGTCTGCAGCCCCACACACCCGGATGCTGACTCCGTGAGCGCCCAGAAGGTGCCTGACCGTCGTCATTTCCCGAGTGCTCTCCTCCCCTGCAGAGACGTGTGCAGGAGGTTGGGGCTGCCCCTGCGTGTCTGGGCTCCCGCCCACAGCCCCAGCTCAGGGGAAGCAGCCCCTGAGCCAAGACCTGCAGGAGGCGCGGGGCGTCCCTGCCTGGAAGCCACGTGCACAGTTCGCGGGGACGCGAGCCTCCTTGGGAAGAGTCGAGGGAGCCAAGCCGCTTGCAGCTGCAATCCCTGCTTGGGCGGAGCCGAGTGCGCGTCCAGTACCGCAGAGCTCCAGCTCTTCTCAGAGGCCGGATCTAGTCAAGTGGCTTGCGCGAGGCAGCTCTGCCGTGGGCGAGAGTCGCCCAGGCTTGCTTCGCTGCTAGCCTTCCTGCCCAGGAAGGAGCAGGCTGTGCGATGCTGGGAGAGGCCACTGGCGCCTTCCTGGCCTCAGCTCCGCTCCTGCCTTGCCTTTGCAGCCAGGCCCCAGGCGTCCTTGGGGACGGCTTTGGGGTCGGTGGCTTGCACCCTGCCAGCGCTCCAGCTGTGAGGGCTCTATTAGAGGAAGGGGAGGGCAAGTGCAGGGCTCCTCCAGCGGTTGCTTGGCCGCCCAGACTCAGCGCCGCAGCGAGAGCACAAGGCTCCCAGGTCCCCTGGCTGTGGTCTGCAGCCCCACACACCCGGAGGCTGACTCCGTGGGCACCCGGAATTTGCCTGACAGACGTCATTTCCCTGGGGCTCTCCTCCCCAGCAGAGACGTGTGCAGGTGGTTGGGGCCTGCCCCTGCGTGTCTGGGCTCCCGCCCACAGCCCCAGCTCAGGGGAAGCAGCCCCTGAGCCGAGACCTGCAGGAAGCGCGGGGCGCCCCCGCCTGGAAGCCTAGTGCACAGCATGCGGGAAGCGAGCCTCCTCGGGGGAAGAGGAGGCAGCCCAGCTGCGTGCGGCTGCGATCACTTCTTGGCCGGAGCCCAGTGCGCCTCCAGGACGGCAGAGCTCCAGCTCTGCTCAGAGGCCAGATCTGGCAGAGTTGCTGGCGTGGGGCTGCTCTGCCCTGGGTGAGCCTTGCCAGACTTGCCTCGCGTCTAGGCTTCCTGACCAGGAAGGAGAAGGCTGCGCGAGACTGGGAGACGCTACTGGCGCCTTCCTGGCCTCGGCTCCACTCCTGCCTTGCCTTTGCACCTAGTCCCCAGGCATCCTTGCAGTGGCTTTAGAGGCCGGTGTGTTGCACACTGCCAAGGGCTCCAGCAGTGAGAGCTCTGTCATAGGGCAGGGAATGGCAACTGCAGGGCTCTTACAGCGGTTGCTCGGCCTTCCAGACTAAGCACAGCACGGAGAGCACCAGGCTCCCAGCGCCCCTGGCTGGGGTCTGCAGCCCCACACACCCGGATGCTGACTCCGTGAGCGCCCAGAAGGTGCCTGACCGTCGTCATTTCCCGAGTGCTCTCCTCCCCTGCAGAGACGTGTGCAGGAGGTTGGGGCTGCCCCTGCGTGTCTGGGCTCCCGCCCACAGCCCCAGCTCAGGGGAAGCAGCCCCTGAGCCAAGACCTGCAGGAGGCGCGGGGCGTCCCTGCCTGGAAGCCACGTGCACAGTTCGCGGGGACGCGAGCCTCCTTGGGAAGAGTCGAGGGAGCCAAGCCGCTTGCAGCTGCAATCCCTGCTTGGGCGGAGCCGAGTGCGCGTCCAGTACCGCAGAGCTCCAGCTCTTCTCAGAGGCCGGATCTAGTCAAGTGGCTTGCGCGAGGCAGCTCTGCCGTGGGCGAGAGTCGCCCAGGCTTGCTTCGCTGCTAGCCTTCCTGCCCAGGAAGGAGCAGGCTGTGCGATGCTGGGAGAGGCCACTGGCGCCTTCCTGGCCTCAGCTCCGCTCCTGCCTTGCCTTTGCAGCCAGGCCCCAGGCGTCCTTGGGGACGGCTTTGGGGTCGGTGGCTTGCACCCTGCCAGCGCTCCAGCTGTGAGGGCTCTATTAGAGGAAGGGGAGGGCAAGTGCAGGGCTCCTCCAGCGGTTGCTTGGCCGCCCAGACTCAGCGCCGCAGCGAGAGCACAAGGCTCCCAGGTCCCCTGGCTGTGGTCTGCAGCCCCACACACCCGGAGGCTGACTCCGTGGGCACCCGGAATTTGCCTGACAGACGTCATTTCCCTGGGGCTCTCCTCCCCAGCAGAGACGTGTGCAGGTGGTTGGGGCCTGCCCCTGCGTGTCTGGGCTCCCGCCCACAGCCCCAGCTCAGGGGAAGCAGCCCCTGAGCCGAGACCTGCAGGAAGCGCGGGGCGCCCCCGCCTGGAAGCCTAGTGCACAGCATGCGGGAAGCGAGCCTCCTCGGGGGAAGAGGAGGCAGCCCAGCTGCGTGCGGCTGCGATCACTTCTTGGCCGGAGCCCAGTGCGCCTCCAGGACGGCAGAGCTCCAGCTCTGCTCAGAGGCCAGATCTGGCAGAGTTGCTGGCGTGGGGCTGCTCTGCCCTGGGTGAGCCTTGCCAGACTTGCCTCGCGTCTAGGCTTCCTGACCAGGAAGGAGAAGGCTGCGCGAGACTGGGAGACGCTACTGGCGCCTTCCTGGCCTCGGCTCCACTCCTGCCTTGCCTTTGCACCTAGTCCCCAGGCATCCTTGCAGTGGCTTTAGAGGCCGGTGTGTTGCACACTGCCAAGGGCTCCAGCAGTGAGAGCTCTGTCATAGGGCAGGGAATGGCAACTGCAGGGCTCTTACAGCGGTTGCTCGGCCTTCCAGACTAAGCACAGCACGGAGAGCACCAGGCTCCCAGCGCCCCTGGCTGGGGTCTGCAGCCCCACACACCCGGATGCTGACTCCGTGAGCGCCCAGAAGGTGCCTGACCGTCGTCATTTCCCGAGTGCTCTCCTCCCCTGCAGAGACGTGTGCAGGAGGTTGGGGCTGCCCCTGCGTGTCTGGGCTCCCGCCCACAGCCCCAGCTCAGGGGAAGCAGCCCCTGAGCCAAGACCTGCAGGAGGCGCGGGGCGTCCCTGCCTGGAAGCCACGTGCACAGTTCGCGGGGACGCGAGCCTCCTTGGGAAGAGTCGAGGGAGCCAAGCCGCTTGCAGCTGCAATCCCTGCTTGGGCGGAGCCGAGTGCGCGTCCAGTACCGCAGAGCTCCAGCTCTTCTCAGAGGCCGGAACTAGTCAAGTGGCTTGCGCGAGGCAGCTCTGCCGTGGGCGAGAGTCGCCCAGGCTTGCCTCGCTGCTAGCCTTCCTGCCCAGGAAGGAGCAGGCTGTGCGATGCTGGGAGAGGCCACTGGCGCCTTCCTGGCCTCAGCTCCGCTCCTGCCTTGCCTTTGCAGCCAGGCCCCAGGCGTCCTTGGGGACGGCTTTGGGGTCGGTGGCTTGCACCCAGCCAGCGCTCCAGCTGTGAGGGCTCTATTAGAGGAAGGGGAGGGCAAGTGCACGGCTCCTCCAGCGGTTGCTTGGCCGCCCAGACTCAGCGCCGCAGCGAGAGCACAAGGCTCCCAGGTCCCCTGGCTGTGGTCTGCAGCCCCACACACCCGGAGGCTGACTCCGTGGGCACCCGGAATTTGCCTGACAGACGTCATTTCCCTGGGGCTCTCCTCCCCAGCAGAGACGTGTGCAGGTGGTTGGGGCCTGCCCCTGCGTGTCTGGGCTCCCGCCCACAGCCCCAGCTCAGGGGAAGCAGCCCCTGAGCCGAGACCTGCAGGAAGCGCGGGGCGCCCCCGCCTGGAAGCCTAGTGCACAGCATGCGGGAAGCGAGCCTCCTCGGGGGAAGAGGAGGCAGCCCAGCTGCGTGCGGCTGCGATCACTTCTTGGCCGGAGCCCAGTGCGCCTCCAGGACGGCAGAGCTCCAGCTCTGCTCAGAGGCCAGATCTGGCAGAGTTGCTGGCGTGGGGCTGCTCTGCCCTGGGTGAGCCTTGCCAGACTTGCCTCGCGTCTAGGCTTCCTGACCAGGAAGGAGAAGGCTGCGCGAGACTGGGAGACGCTACTGGCGCCTTCCTGGCCTCGGCTCCACTCCTGCCTTGCCTTTGCACCTAGTCCCCAGGCATCCTTGCAGTGGCTTTAGAGGCCGGTGTGTTGCACACTGCCAAGGGCTCCAGCAGTGAGAGCTCTTTCATAGGGCAGGGAATGGCAACTGCATGGCTCTTACAGCGGTTGCTCGGCCTTCCAGCCTAAGCAAAGCACAGAGAGCACCAGGCTCCCAGCGCCCCTGGCTGGGGTCTGCAGCCCCACACACCCGGATGCTGACTCCGTGAGCGCCCAGAAGGTGCCTGACCGACGTCATTTCCCGAGTGCTCTCCTGCCCTGCAGAGACGTGTGCAGGAGGTTGGGGCTGCCCCTGCGTGTCTGGGCTCCCGCCCACAGCCCCAGCTCAGGGGAATCAGCCCCTGAGCCAAGACCTGCAGGAGGTGCGGGGCGTCCCTGCCTGGAAGCCACGTGCACAGTTCGCGGGGACGCGAGCCTCCTTGGGAAGAGTCGAGGGAGCCAAGCCGCTTGCAGCTGCAATCCCTGCTTGGGCGGAGCCGAGTGCGCGTCCAGTACCGCAGAGCTCCAGCTCTTCTCAGAGGCCGGATCTAGTCAAGTGGCTTGCGCGAGGCAGCTCTGCCGTGGGCGAGAGTCGCCCAGGCTTGCCTCGCTGCTAGCCTTCCTGCCCAGGAAGGAGCAGGCTGTGCGATGCTGGGAGAGGCCACTGACGCCTTCCAGGCCTCAGCTCCGCTCCTGCCTTGCCTTTGCAGCCAGGCCCCAGGCGTCCTTGGGGACGGCTTTGGGGTCGGTGGCTTGCACCCTGCCAGCGCTCCAGCTGTGAGGGCTCTATTAGAGGAAGGGGAGGGCAAGTGCAGGGCTCCTCCAGCGGTTGCTTGGCCGCCCAGACTCAGCGCCGCACCGAGAGCACAAGGCTCCCAGGTCCCCTGGCTGTGGTCTGCAGCCCCACACACCCGGAGGCTGACTCCGTGGGCACCCGGAATTTGCCTGACAGACGTCATTTCCCTGGGGCTCTCCTCCCCAGCAGAGACGTGTGCAGGTGGTTGGGGCCTGCCCCTGCGTGTCTGGGCTCCCGCCCACAGCCCCAGCTCAGGGGAAGCAGCCCCTGAGCCGAGACCTGCAGGAAGCGCGGGGCGCCCCCGCCTGGAAGCCTAGTGCACAGCATGCGGGAAGCGAGCCTCCTCGGGGGAAGAGGAGGCAGCCCAGCTGCGTGCGGCTGCGATCACTTCTTGGCCAGAGCCCAGTGCGCCTCCAGGACGGCAGAGCTCCAGCTCTGCTCAGAGGCCAGATCTGGCAGAGTTGCTGGCGTGGGGCTGCTCTGCCCTGGGTGAGCCTTGCCAGACTTGCCTCGCGTCTAGGCTTCCTGACCAGGAAGGAGAAGGCTGCGCGAGACTGGGAGACGCTACTGGCGCCTTCCTGGCCTCGGCTCCACTCCTGCCTTGCCTTTGCACCTAGTCCCCAGGCATCCTTGCAGTGGCTTTAGAGGCCGGTGTGTTGCACACTGCCAAGGGCTCCAGCAGTGAGAGCTCTGTCATAGGGCAGGGAATGGCAACTGCAGGGCTCTTACAGCGGTTGCTCGGCCTTCCAGACTAAGCACAGCACAGAGAGCACCAGGCTCCCAGCGCCCCTGGCTGGGGTCTGCAGCCCCACACACCCGGATGCTGACTCCGTGAGCGCCCAGAAGGTGCCTGACCGTCGTCATTTCCCGAGTGCTCTCCTCCCCTGCAGAGACGTGTGCAGGAGGTTGGGGCTGCCCCTGCGTGTCTGGGCTCCCGCCCACAGCCCCAGCTCAGGGGAAGCAGCCCCTGAGCCAAGACCTGCAGGAGGCGCGGGGCGTCCCTGCCTGGAAGCCACGTGCACAGTTCGCGGGGACGCGAGCCTCCTTGGGAAGAGTCGAGGGAGCCAAGCCGCTTGCAGCTGCAATCCCTGCTTGGGCGGAGCCGAGTGCGCGTCCAGTACCGCAGAGCTCCAGCTCTTCTCAGAGGCCGGATCTAGTCAAGTTGCTTGCGCGAGGCAGCTCTGCCGTGGGCGAGAGTCGCCCAGGCTTGCTTCGCTGCTAGCCTTCCTGCCCAGGAAGGAGCAGGCTGTGCGATGCTGGGAGAGGCCACTGGCGCCTTCCTGGCCTCAGCTCCGCTCCTGCCTTGCCTTTGCAGCCAGGCCCCAGGCGTCCTTGGGGACGGCTTTGGGGTCGGTGGCTTGCACCCTGCCAGCGCTCCAGCTGTGAGGGCTCTATTAGAGGAAGGGGAGGGCAAGTGCAGGGCTCCTCCAGCGGTTGCTTGGCCGCCCAGACTCAGCGCCGCAGCGAGAGCACAAGGCTCCCAGGTCCCCTGGCTGTGGTCTGCAGCCCCACACACCCGGAGGCTGACTCCGTGGGCACCCGGAATTTGCCTGACAGACGTCATTTCCCTGGGGCTCTCCTCCCCAGCAGAGACGTGTGCAGGTGGTTGGGGCCTGCCCCTGCGTGTCTGGGCTCCCGCCCACAGCCCCAGCTCAGGGGAAGCAGCCCCTGAGCCGAGACCTGCAGGAAGCGCGGGGCGCCCCCGCCTGGAAGCCTAGTGCACAGCATGCGGGAAGCGAGCCTCCTCGGGGGAAGAGGAGGCAGCCCAGCTGCGTGCGGCTGCGATCACTTCTTGGCCGGAGCCCAGTGCGCCTCCAGGACGGCAGAGCTCCAGCTCTGCTCAGAGGCCAGATCTGGCAGAGTTGCTGGCGTGGGGCTGCTCTGCCCTGGGTGAGCCTTGCCAGACTTGCCTCGCGTCTAGGCTTCCTGACCAGGAAGGAGAAGGCTGCGCGAGACTGGGAGACGCTACTGGCGCCTTCCTGGCCTCGGCTCCACTCCTGCCTTGCCTTTGCACCTAGTCCCCAGGCATCCTTGCAGTGGCTTTAGAGGCCGGTGTGTTGCACACTGCCAAGGGCTCCAGCAGTGAGAGCTCTGTCATAGGGCAGGGAATGGCAACTGCAGGGCTCTTACAGCGGTTGCTCGGCCTTCCAGACTAAGCACAGCACGGAGAGCACCAGGCTCCCAGCGCCCCTGGCTGGGGTCTGCAGCCCCACACACCCGGATGCTGACTCCGTGAGCGCCCAGAAGGTGCCTGACCGTCGTCATTTCCCGAGTGCTCTCCTCCCCTGCAGAGACGTGTGCAGGAGGTTGGGGCTGCCCCTGCGTGTCTGGGCTCCCGCCCACAGCCCCAGCTCAGGGGAAGCAGCCCCTGAGCCAAGACCTGCAGGAGGCGCGGGGCGTCCCTGCCTGGAAGCCACGTGCACAGTTCGCGGGGACGCGAGCCTCCTTGGGAAGAGTCGAGGGAGCCAAGCCGCTTGCAGCTGCAATCCCTGCTTGGGCGGAGCCGAGTGCGCGTCCAGTACCGCAGAGCTCCAGCTCTTCTCAGAGGCCGGATCTAGTCAAGTGGCTTGCGCGAGGCAGCTCTGCCGTGGGCGAGAGTCGCCCAGGCTTGCTTCGCTGCTAGCCTTCCTGCCCAGGAAGGAGCAGGCTGTGCGATGCTGGGAGAGGCCACTGGCGCCTTCCTGGCCTCAGCTCCGCTCCTGCCTTGCCTTTGCAGCCAGGCCCCAGGCGTCCTTGGGGACGGCTTTGGGGTCGGTGGCTTGCACCCTGCCAGCGCTCCAGCTGTGAGGGCTCTATTAGAGGAAGGGGAGGGCAAGTGCAGGGCTCCTCCAGCGGTTGCTTGGCCGCCCAGACTCAGCGCCGCAGCGAGAGCACAAGGCTCCCAGGTCCCCTGGCTGTGGTCTGCAGCCCCACACACCCGGAGGCTGACTCCGTGGGCACCCGGAATTTGCCTGACAGACGTCATTTCCCTGGGGCTCTCCTCCCCAGCAGAGACGTGTGCAGGTGGTTGGGGCCTGCCCCTGCGTGTCTGGGCTCCCGCCCACAGCCCCAGCTCAGGGGAAGCAGCCCCTGAGCCGAGACCTGCAGGAAGCGCGGGGCGCCCCCGCCTGGAAGCCTAGTGCACAGCATGCGGGAAGCGAGCCTCCTCGGGGGAAGAGGAGGCAGCCCAGCTGCGTGCGGCTGCGATCACTTCTTGGCCGGAGCCCAGTGCGCCTCCAGGACGGCAGAGCTCCAGCTCTGCTCAGAGGCCAGATCTGGCAGAGTTGCTGGCGTGGGGCTGCTCTGCCCTGGGTGAGCCTTGCCAGACTTGCCTCGCGTCTAGGCTTCCTGACCAGGAAGGAGAAGGCTGCGCGAGACTGGGAGACGCTACTGGCGCCTTCCTGGCCTCGGCTCCACTCCTGCCTTGCCTTTGCACCTAGTCCCCAGGCATCCTTGCAGTGGCTTTAGAGGCCGGTGTGTTGCACACTGCCAAGGGCTCCAGCAGTGAGAGCTCTGTCATAGGGCAGGGAATGGCAACTGCAGGGCTCTTACAGCGGTTGCTCGGCCTTCCAGACTAAGCACAGCACGGAGAGCACCAGGCTCCCAGCGCCCCTGGCTGGGGTCTGCAGCCCCACACACCCGGATGCTGACTCCGTGAGCGCCCAGAAGGTGCCTGACCGTCGTCATTTCCCGAGTGCTCTCCTCCCCTGCAGAGACGTGTGCAGGAGGTTGGGGCTGCCCCTGCGTGTCTGGGCTCCCGCCCACAGCCCCAGCTCAGGGGAAGCAGCCCCTGAGCCAAGACCTGCAGGAGGCGCGGGGCGTCCCTGCCTGGAAGCCACGTGCACAGTTCGCGGGGACGCGAGCCTCCTTGGGAAGAGTCGAGGGAGCCAAGCCGCTTGCAGCTGCAATCCCTGCTTGGGCGGAGCCGAGTGCGCGTCCAGTACCGCAGAGCTCCAGCTCTTCTCAGAGGCCGGAACTAGTCAAGTGGCTTGCGCGAGGCAGCTCTGCCGTGGGCGAGAGTCGCCCAGGCTTGCCTCGCTGCTAGCCTTCCTGCCCAGGAAGGAGCAGGCTGTGCGATGCTGGGAGAGGCCACTGGCGCCTTCCTGGCCTCAGCTCCGCTCCTGCCTTGCCTTTGCAGCCAGGCCCCAGGCGTCCTTGGGGACGGCTTTGGGGTCGGTGGCTTGCACCCAGCCAGCGCTCCAGCTGTGAGGGCTCTATTAGAGGAAGGGGAGGGCAAGTGCACGGCTCCTCCAGCGGTTGCTTGGCCGCCCAGACTCAGCGCCGCAGCGAGAGCACAAGGCTCCCAGGTCCCCTGGCTGTGGTCTGCAGCCCCACACACCCGGAGGCTGACTCCGTGGGCACCCGGAATTTGCCTGACAGACGTCATTTCCCTGGGGCTCTCTTCCCCAGCAGAGACGTGTGCAGGTGGTTGGGGCCTGCCCCTGCGTGTCTGGGCTCCCGCCCACAGCCCCAGCTCAGGGGAAGCAGCCCCTGAGCCGAGACCTGCAGGAAGCGCGGGGCGCCCCCGCCTGGAAGCCTAGTGCACAGCATGCGGGAAGCGAGCCTCCTCGGGGGAAGAGGAGGCAGCCCAGCTGCGTGCGGCTGCGATCACTTCTTGGCCGGAGCCCAGTGCGCCTCCAGGACGGCAGAGCTCCAGCTCTGCTCAGAGGCCAGATCTGGCAGAGTTGCTGGCGTGGGGCTGCTCTGCCCTGGGTGAGCCTTGCCAGACTTGCCTCGCGTCTAGGCTTCCTGACCAGGAAGGAGAAGGCTGCGCGAGACTGGGAGACGCTACTGGCGCCTTCCTGGCCTCGGCTCCACTCCTGCCTTGCCTTTGCACCTAGTCCCCAGGCATCCTTGCAGTGGCTTTAGAGGCCGGTGTGTTGCACACTGCCAAGGGCTCCAGCAGTGAGAGCTCTGTCATAGGGCAGGGAATGGCAACTGCAGGGCTCTTACAGCGGTTGCTCGGCCTTCCAGACTAAGCACAGCACGGAGAGCACCAGGCTCCCAGCGCCCCTGGCTGGGGTCTGCAGCCCCACACACCCGGATGCTGACTCCGTGAGCGCCCAGAAGGTGCCTGACCGTCGTCATTTCCCGAGTGCTCTCCTCCCCTGCAGAGACGTGTGCAGGAGGTTGGGGCTGCCCCTGCGTGTCTGGGCTCCCGCCCACAGCCCCAGCTCAGGGGAAGCAGCCCCTGAGCCAAGACCTGAAGGAGGCGCGGGGCGTCCCTGCCTGGAAGCCACGTGCACAGTTCGCGGGGACGCGAGCCTCCTTGGGAAGAGTCGAGGGAGCCAAGCCGCTTGCAGCTGCAATCCCTGCTTGGGCGGAGCCGAGTGCGCGTCCAGTACCGCAGAGCTCCAGCTCTTCTCAGAGGCCGGATCTAGTCAAGTGGCTTGCGCGAGGCAGCTCTGCCGTGGGCGAGAGTCGCCCAGGCTTGCCTCGCTGCTAGCCTTCCTGCCCAGGAAGGAGCAGGCTGTGCGATGCTGGGAGAGGCCACTGGCGCCTTCCTGGCCTCAGCTCCGCTCCTGCCTTGCCTTTGCAGCCAGGCCCCAGGCGTCCTTGGGGACGGCTTTGGGGTCGGTGGCTTGCACCCTGCCAGCGCTCCAGCTGTGAGGGCTCTATTAGAGGAAGGGGAGGGCAAGTGCAGGGCTCCTCCAGCGGTTGCTTGGCCGCCCAGACTCAGCGCCGCACCGAGAGCACAAGGCTCCCAGGTCCCCTGGCTGTGGTCTGCAGCCCCACACACCCGGAGGCTGACTCCGTGGGCACCCGGAATTTGCCTGACAGACGTCATTTCCCTGGGGCTCTCTTCCCCAGCAGAGACGTGTGCAGGTGGTTGGGGCCTGCCCCTGCGTGTCTGGGCTCCCGCCCACAGCCCCAGCTCAGGGGAAGCAGCCCCTGAGCCGAGACCTGCAGGAAGCGCGGGGCGCCCCCGCCTGGAAGCCTAGTGCACAGCATGCGGGAAGCGAGCCTCCTCGGGGGAAGAGGAGGCAGCCCAGCTGTGTGCGGCTGCGATCACTTCTTGGCCGGAGCCCAGTGCGCCTCCAGGACGGCAGAGCTCCAGCTCTGCTCAGAGGCCAGATCTGGCAGAGTTGCTGGCGTGGGGCTGCTCTGCCCTGGGTGAGCCTTGCCAGACTTGCCTCGCGTCTAGGCTTCCTGACCAGGAAGGAGAAGGCTGCGCGAGACTGGGAGACGCTACTGGCGCCTTCCTGGCCTCGGCTCCACTCCTGCCTTGCCTTTGCACCTAGTCCCCAGGCATCCTTGCAGTGGCTTTAGAGGCCGGTGTGTTGCACACTGCCAAGGGCTCCAGCAGTGAGAGCTCTGTCATAGGGCAGGGAATGGCAACTGCAGGGCTCTTACAGCGGTTGCTCGGCCTTCCAGACTAAGCACAGCACGGAGAGCACCAGGCTCCCAGCGCCCCTGGCTGGGGTCTGCAGCCCCACACACCCGGATGCTGACTCCGTGAGCGCCCAGAAGGTGCCTGACCGTCGTCATTTCCCGAGTGCTCTCCTCCCCTGCAGAGACGTGTGCAGGAGGTTGGGGCTGCCCCTGCGTGTCTGGGCTCCCGCCCACAGCCCCAGCTCAGGGGAAGCAGCCCCTGAGCCAAGACCTGCAGGAGGCGCGGGGCGTCCCTGCCTGGAAGCCACGTGCACAGTTCGCGGGGACGCGAGCCTCCTTGGGAAGAGTCGAGGGAGCCAAGCCGCTTGCAGCTGCAATCCCTGCTTGGGCGGAGCCGAGTGCGCGTCCAGTACCGCAGAGCTCCAGCTCTTCTCAGAGGCCGGATCTAGTCAAGTGGCTTGCGCGAGGCAGCTCTGCCGTGGGCGAGAGTCGCCCAGGCTTGCCTCGCTGCTAGCCTTCCTGCCCAGGAAGGAGCAGGCTGTGCGATGCTGGGAGAGGCCACTGGCGCCTTCCTGGCCTCAGCTCCGCTCCTGCCTTGCCTTTGCAGCCAGGCCCCAGGCGTCCTTGGGGACGGCTTTGGGGTCGGTGGCTTGCACCCTGCCAGCGCTCCAGCTGTGAGGGCTCTATTAGAGGAAGGGGAGGGCAAGTGCAGGGCTCCTCCAGCGGTTGCTTGGCCGCCCAGACTCAGCGCCGCACCGAGAGCACAAGGCTCCCAGGTCCCCTGGCTGTGGTCTGCAGCCCCACACACCCGGAGGCTGACTCCGTGGGCACCCGGAATTTGCCTGACAGACGTCATTTCCCTGGGGCTCTCCTCCCCAGCAGAGACGTGTGCAGGTGGTTGGGGCCTGCCCCTGCGTGTCTGGGCTCCCGCCCACAGCCCCAGCTCAGGGGAAGCAGCCCCTGAGCCGAGACCTGCAGGAAGCGCGGGGCGCCCCCGCCTGGAAGCCTAGTGCACAGCATGCGGGAAGCGAGCCTCCTCGGGGGAAGAGGAGGCAGCCCAGCTGCGTGCGGCTGCGATCACTTCTTGGCCGGAGCCCAGTGCGCCTCCAGGACGGCAGAGCTCCAGCTCTGCTCAGAGGCCAGATCTGGCAGAGTTGCTGGCGTGGGGCTGCTCTGCCCTGGGTGAGCCTTGCCAGACTTGCCTCGCGTCTAGGCTTCCTGACCAGGAAGGAGAAGGCTGCGCGAGACTGGGAGACGCTACTGGCGCCTTCCTGGCCTCGGCTCCACTCCTGCCTTGCCTTTGCACCTAGTCCCCAGGCATCCTTGCAGTGGCTTTAGAGGCCGGTGTGTTGCACACTGCCAAGGGCTCCAGCAGTGAGAGCTCTTTCATAGGGCAGGGAATGGCAACTGCATGGCTCTTACAGCGGTTGCTCGGCCTTCCAGCCTAAGCAAAGCACAGAGAGCACCAGGCTCCCAGCGCCCCTGGCTGGGGTCTGCAGCCCCACACACCCGGATGCTGACTCCGTGAGCGCCCAGAAGGTGCCTGACCGACGTCATTTCCCGAGTGCTCTCCTGCCCTGCAGAGACGTGTGCAGGAGGTTGGGGCTGCCCCTGCGTGTCTGGGCTCCCGCCCACAGCCCCAGCTCAGGGGAATCAGCCCCTGAGCCAAGACCTGCAGGAGGTGCGGGGCGTCCCTGCCTGGAAGCCACGTGCACAGTTCGCGGGGACGCGAGCCTCCTTGGGAAGAGTCGAGGGAGCCAAGCCGCTTGCAGCTGCAATCCCTGCTTGGGCGGAGCCGAGTGCGCGTCCAGTACCGCAGAGCTCCAGCTCTTCTCAGAGGCCGGATCTAGTCAAGTGGCTTGCGCGAGGCAGCTCTGCCGTGGGCGAGAGTCGCCCAGGCTTGCCTCGCTGCTAGCCTTCCTGCCCAGGAAGGAGCAGGCTGTGCGATGCTGGGAGAGGCCACTGACGCCTTCCAGGCCTCAGCTCCGCTCCTGCCTTGCCTTTGCAGCCAGGCCCCAGGCGTCCTTGGGGACGGCTTTGGGGTCGGTGGCTTGCACCCTGCCAGCGCTCCAGCTGTGAGGGCTCTATTAGAGGAAGGGGAGGGCAAGTGCAGGGCTCCTCCAGCGGTTGCTTGGCCGCCCAGACTCAGCGCCGCAGCGAGAGCACAAGGCTCCCAGGTCCCCTGGCTGTGGTCTGCAGCCCCACACACCCGGAGGCTGACTCCGTGGGCACCCGGAATTTGCCTGACAGACGTCATTTCCCTGGGGCTCTCCTCCCCAGCAGAGACGTGTGCAGGTGGTTGGGGCCTGCCCCTGCGTGTCTGGGCTCCCGCCCACAGCCCCAGCTCAGGGGAAGCAGCCCCTGAGCCGAGACCTGCAGGAAGCGCGGGGCGCCCCCGCCTGGAAGCCTAGTGCACAGCATGCGGGAAGCGAGCCTCCTCGGGGGAAGAGGAGGCAGCCCAGCTGCGTGCGGCTGCGATCACTTCTTGGCCGGAGCCCAGTGCGCCTCCAGGACGGCAGAGCTCCAGCTCTGCTCAGAGGCCAGATCTGGCAGAGTTGCTGGCGTGGGGCTGCTCTGCCCTGGGTGAGCCTTGCCAGACTTGCCTCGCGTCTAGGCTTCCTGACCAGGAAGGAGAAGGCTGCGCGAGACTGGGAGACGCTACTGGCGCCTTCCTGGCCTCGGCTCCACTCCTGCCTTGCCTTTGCACCTAGTCCCCAGGCATCCTTGCAGTGGCTTTAGAGGCCGGTGTGTTGCACACTGCCAAGGGCTCCAGCAGTGAGAGCTCTGTCATAGGGCAGGGAATGGCAACTGCAGGGCTCTTACAGCGGTTGCTCGGCCTTCCAGACTAAGCACAGCACGGAGAGCACCAGGCTCCCAGCGCCCCTGGCTGGGGTCTGCAGCCCCACACACCCGGATGCTGACTCCGTGAGCGCCCAGAAGGTGCCTGACCGTCGTCATTTCCCGAGTGCTCTCCTCCCCTGCAGAGACGTGTGCAGGAGGTTGGGGCTGCCCCTGCGTGTCTGGGCTCCCGCCCACAGCCCCAGCTCAGGGGAAGCAGCCCCTGAGCCAAGACCTGCAGGAGGCGCGGGGCGTCCCTGCCTGGAAGCCACGTGCACAGTTCGCGGGGACGCGAGCCTCCTTGGGAAGAGTCGAGGGAGCCAAGCCGCTTGCAGCTGCAATCCCTGCTTGGGCGGAGCCGAGTGCGCGTCCAGTACCGCAGAGCTCCAGCTCTTCTCAGAGGCCGGATCTAGTCAAGTGGCTTGCGCGAGGCAGCTCTGCCGTGGGCGAGAGTCGCCCAGGCTTGCTTCGCTGCTAGCCTTCCTGCCCAGGAAGGAGCAGGCTGTGCGATGCTGGGAGAGGCCACTGGCGCCTTCCTGGCCTCAGCTCCGCTCCTGCCTTGCCTTTGCAGCCAGGCCCCAGGCGTCCTTGGGGACGGCTTTGGGGTCGGTGGCTTGCACCCTGCCAGCGCTCCAGCTGTGAGGGCTCTATTAGAGGAAGGGGAGGGCAAGTGCAGGGCTCCTCCAGCGGTTGCTTGGCCGCCCAGACTCAGCGCCGCAGCGAGAGCACAAGGCTCCCAGGTCCCCTGGCTGTGGTCTGCAGCCCCACACACCCGGAGGCTGACTCCGTGGGCACCCGGAATTTGCCTGACAGACGTCATTTCCCTGGGGCTCTCCTCCCCAGCAGAGACGTGTGCAGGTGGTTGGGGCCTGCCCCTGCGTGTCTGGGCTCCCGCCCACAGCCCCAGCTCAGGGGAAGCAGCCCCTGAGCCGAGACCTGCAGGAAGCGCGGGGCGCCCCCGCCTGGAAGCCTAGTGCACAGCATGCGGGAAGCGAGCCTCCTCGGGGGAAGAGGAGGCAGCCCAGCTGCGTGCGGCTGCGATCACTTCTTGGCCGGAGCCCAGTGCGCCTCCAGGACGGCAGAGCTCCAGCTCTGCTCAGAGGCCAGATCTGGCAGAGTTGCTGGCGTGGGGCTGCTCTGCCCTGGGTGAGCCTTGCCAGACTTGCCTCGCGTCTAGGCTTCCTGACCAGGAAGGAGAAGGCTGCGCGAGACTGGGAGACGCTACTGGCGCCTTCCTGGCCTCGGCTCCACTCCTGCCTTGCCTTTGCACCTAGTCCCCAGGCATCCTTGCAGTGGCTTTAGAGGCCGGTGTGTTGCACACTGCCAAGGGCTCCAGCAGTGAGAGCTCTGTCATAGGGCAGGGAATGGCAACTGCAGGGCTCTTACAGCGGTTGCTCGGCCTTCCAGACTAAGCACAGCACGGAGAGCACCAGGCTCCCAGCGCCCCTGGCTGGGGTCTGCAGCCCCACACACCCGGATGCTGACTCCGTGAGCGCCCAGAAGGTGCCTGACCGTCGTCATTTCCCGAGTGCTCTCCTCCCCTGCAGAGACGTGTGCAGGAGGTTGGGGCTGCCCCTGCGTGTCTGGGCTCCCGCCCACAGCCCCAGCTCAGGGGAAGCAGCCCCTGAGCCAAGACCTGCAGGAGGCGCGGGGCGTCCCTGCCTGGAAGCCACGTGCACAGTTCGCGGGGACGCGAGCCTCCTTGGGAAGAGTCGAGGGAGCCAAGCCGCTTGCAGCTGCAATCCCTGCTTGGGCGGAGCCGAGTGCGCGTCCAGTACCGCAGAGCTCCAGCTCTTCTCAGAGGCCGGAACTAGTCAAGTGGCTTGCGCGAGGCAGCTCTGCCGTGGGCGAGAGTCGCCCAGGCTTGCCTCGCTGCTAGCCTTCCTGCCCAGGAAGGAGCAGGCTGTGCGATGCTGGGAGAGGCCACTGGCGCCTTCCTGGCCTCAGCTCCGCTCCTGCCTTGCCTTTGCAGCCAGGCCCCAGGCGTCCTTGGGGACGGCTTTGGGGTCGGTGGCTTGCACCCTGCCAGCGCTCCAGCTGTGAGGGCTCTATTAGAGGAAGGGGAGGGCAAGTGCAGGGCTCCTCCAGCGGTTGCTTGGCCGCCCAGACTCAGCGCCGCAGCGAGAGCACAAGGCTCCCAGGTCCCCTGGCTGTGGTCTGCAGCCCCACACACCCGGAGGCTGACTCCGTGGGCACCCGGAATTTGCCTGACAGACGTCATTTCCCTGGGGCTCTCTTCCCCAGCAGAGACGTGTGCAGGTGGTTGGGGCCTGCCCCTGCGTGTCTGGGCTCCCGCCCACAGCCCCAGCTCAGGGGAAGCAGCCCCTGAGCCGAGACCTGCAGGAAGCGCGGGGCGCCCCCGCCTGGAAGCCTAGTGCACAGCATGCGGGAAGCGAGCCTCCTCGGGGGAAGAGGAGGCAGCCCAGCTGCGTGCGGCTGCGATCACTTCTTGGCCGGAGCCCAGTGCGCCTCCAGGACGGCAGAGCTCCAGCTCTGCTCAGAGGCCAGATCTGGCAGAGTTGCTGGCGTGGGGCTGCTCTGCCCTGGGTGAGCCTTGCCAGACTTGCCTCGCGTCTAGGCTTCCTGACCAGGAAGGAGAAGGCTGCGCGAGACTGGGAGACGCTACTGGCGCCTTCCTGGCCTCGGCTCCACTCCTGCCTTGCCTTTGCACCTAGTCCCCAGGCATCCTTGCAGTGGCTTTAGAGGCCGGTGTGTTGCACACTGCCAAGGGCTCCAGCAGTGAGAGCTCTGTCATAGGGCAGGGAATGGCAACTGCAGGGCTCTTACAGCGGTTGCTCGGCCTTCCAGACTAAGCACAGCACGGAGAGCACCAGGCTCCCAGCGCCCCTGGCTGGGGTCTGCAGCCCCACACACCCGGATGCTGACTCCGTGAGCGCCCAGAAGGTGCCTGACCGTCGTCATTTCCCGAGTGCTCTCCTCCCCTGCAGAGACGTGTGCAGGAGGTTGGGGCTGCCCCTGCGTGTCTGGGCTCCCGCCCACAGCCCCAGCTCAGGGGAAGCAGCCCCTGAGCCAAGACCTGCAGGAGGCGCGGGGCGTCCCTGCCTGGAAGCCACGTGCACAGTTCGCGGGGACGCGAGCCTCCTTGGGAAGAGTCGAGGGAGCCAAGCCGCTTGCAGCTGCAATCCCTGCTTGGGCGGAGCCGAGTGCGCGTCCAGTACCGCAGAGCTCCAGCTCTTCTCAGAGGCCGGATCTAGTCAAGTGGCTTGCGCGAGGCAGCTCTGCCGTGGGCGAGAGTCGCCCAGGCTTGCCTCGCTGCTAGCCTTCCTGCCCAGGAAGGAGCAGGCTGTGCGATGCTGGGAGAGGCCACTGGCGCCTTCCTGGCCTCAGCTCCGCTCCTGCCTTGCCTTTGCAGCCAGGCCCCAGGCGTCCTTGGGGACGGCTTTGGGGTCGGTGGCTTGCACCCTGCCAGCGCTCCAGCTGTGAGGGCTCTATTAGAGGAAGGGGAGGGCAAGTGCAGGGCTCCTCCAGCGGTTGCTTGGCCGCCCAGACTCAGCGCCGCACCGAGAGCACAAGGCTCCCAGGTCCCCTGGCTGTGGTCTGCAGCCCCACACACCCGGAGGCTGACTCCGTGGGCACCCGGAATTTGCCTGACAGACGTCATTTCCCTGGGGCTCTCTTCCCCAGCAGAGACGTGTGCAGGTGGTTGGGGCCTGCCCCTGCGTGTCTGGGCTCCCGCCCACAGCCCCAGCTCAGGGGAAGCAGCCCCTGAGCCGAGACCTGCAGGAAGCGCGGGGCGCCCCCGCCTGGAAGCCTAGTGCACAGCATGCGGGAAGCGAGCCTCCTCGGGGGAAGAGGAGGCAGCCCAGCTGTGTGCGGCTGCGATCACTTCTTGGCCGGAGCCCAGTGCGCCTCCAGGACGGCAGAGCTCCAGCTCTGCTCAGAGGCCAGATCTGGCAGAGTTGCTGGCGTGGGGCTGCTCTGCCCTGGGTGAGCCTTGCCAGACTTGCCTCGCGTCTAGGCTTCCTGACCAGGAAGGAGAAGGCTGCGCGAGACTGGGAGACGCTACTGGCGCCTTCCTGGCCTCGGCTCCACTCCTGCCTTGCCTTTGCACCTAGTCCCCAGGCATCCTTGCAGTGGCTTTAGAGGCCGGTGTGTTGCACACTGCCAAGGGCTCCAGCAGTGAGAGCTCTGTCATAGGGCAGGGAATGGCAACTGCAGGGCTCTTACAGCGGTTGCTCGGCCTTCCAGACTAAGCACAGCACGGAGAGCACCAGGCTCCCAGCGCCCCTGGCTGGGGTCTGCAGCCCCACACACCCGGATGCTGACTCCGTGAGCGCCCAGAAGGTGCCTGACCGTCGTCATTTCCCGAGTGCTCTCCTCCCCTGCAGAGACGTGTGCAGGAGGTTGGGGCTGCCCCTGCGTGTCTGGGCTCCCGCCCACAGCCCCAGCTCAGGGGAAGCAGCCCCTGAGCCAAGACCTGCAGGAGGCGCGGGGCGTCCCTGCCTGGAAGCCACGTGCACAGTTCGCGGGGACGCGAGCCTCCTTGGGAAGAGTCGAGGGAGCCAAGCCGCTTGCAGCTGCAATCCCTGCTTGGGCGGAGCCGAGTGCGCGTCCAGTACCGCAGAGCTCCAGCTCTTCTCAGAGGCCGGATCTAGTCAAGTGGCTTGCGCGAGGCAGCTCTGCCGTGGGCGAGAGTCGCCCAGGCTTGCTTCGCTGCTAGCCTTCCTGCCCAGGAAGGAGCAGGCTGTGCGATGCTGGGAGAGGCCACTGGCGCCTTCCTGGCCTCAGCTCCGCTCCTGCCTTGCCTTTGCAGCCAGGCCCCAGGCGTCCTTGGGGACGGCTTTGGGGTCGGTGGCTTGCACCCTGCCAGCGCTCCAGCTGTGAGGGCTCTATTAGAGGAAGGGGAGGGCAAGTGCAGGGCTCCTCCAGCGGTTGCTTGGCCGCCCAGACTCAGCGCCGCAGCGAGAGCACAAGGCTCCCAGGTCCCCTGGCTGTGGTCTGCAGCCCCACACACCCGGAGGCTGACTCCGTGGGCACCCGGAATTTGCCTGACAGACGTCATTTCCCTGGGGCTCTCCTCCCCAGCAGAGACGTGTGCAGGTGGTTGGGGCCTGCCCCTGCGTGTCTGGGCTCCCGCCCACAGCCCCAGCTCAGGGGAAGCAGCCCCTGAGCCGAGACCTGCAGGAAGCGCGGGGCGCCCCCGCCTGGAAGCCTAGTGCACAGCATGCGGGAAGCGAGCCTCCTCGGGGGAAGAGGAGGCAGCCCAGCTGCGTGCGGCTGCGATCACTTCTTGGCCGGAGCCCAGTGCGCCTCCAGGACGGCAGAGCTCCAGCTCTGCTCAGAGGCCAGATCTGGCAGAGTTGCTGGCGTGGGGCTGCTCTGCCCTGGGTGAGCCTTGCCAGACTTGCCTCGCGTCTAGGCTTCCTGACCAGGAAGGAGAAGGCTGCGCGAGACTGGGAGACGCTACTGGCGCCTTCCTGGCCTCGGCTCCACTCCTGCCTTGCCTTTGCACCTAGTCCCCAGGCATCCTTGCAGTGGCTTTAGAGGCCGGTGTGTTGCACACTGCCAAGGGCTCCAGCAGTGAGAGCTCTGTCATAGGGCAGGGAATGGCAACTGCAGGGCTCTTACAGCGGTTGCTCGGCCTTCCAGACTAAGCACAGCACGGAGAGCACCAGGCTCCCAGCGCCCCTGGCTGGGGTCTGCAGCCCCACACACCCGGATGCTGACTCCGTGAGCGCCCAGAAGGTGCCTGACCGTCGTCATTTCCCGAGTGCTCTCCTCCCCTGCAGAGACGTGTGCAGGAGGTTGGGGCTGCCCCTGCGTGTCTGGGCTCCCGCCCACAGCCCCAGCTCAGGGGAAGCAGCCCCTGAGCCAAGACCTGCAGGAGGCGCGGGGCGTCCCTGCCTGGAAGCCACGTGCACAGTTCGCGGGGACGCGAGCCTCCTTGGGAAGAGTCGAGGGAGCCAAGCCGCTTGCAGCTGCAATCCCTGCTTGGGCGGAGCCGAGTGCGCGTCCAGTACCGCAGAGCTCCAGCTCTTCTCAGAGGCCGGATCTAGTCAAGTGGCTTGCGCGAGGCAGCTCTGCCGTGGGCGAGAGTCGCCCAGGCTTGCCTCGCTGCTAGCCTTCCTGCCCAGGAAGGAGCAGGCTGTGCGATGCTGGGAGAGGCCACTGGCGCCTTCCTGGCCTCAGCTCCGCTCCTGCCTTGCCTTTGCAGCCAGGCCCCAGGCGTCCTTGGGGACGGCTTTGGGGTCGGTGGCTTGCACCCTGCCAGCGCTCCAGCTGTGAGGGCTCTATTAGAGGAAGGGGAGGGCAAGTGCAGGGCTCCTCCAGCGGTTGCTTGGCCGCCCAGACTCAGCGCCGCACCGAGAGCACAAGGCTCCCAGGTCCCCTGGCTGTGGTCTGCAGCCCCACACACCCGGAGGCTGACTCCGTGGGCACCCGGAATTTGCCTGACAGACGTCATTTCCCTGGGGCTCTCTTCCCCAGCAGAGACGTGTGCAGGTGGTTGGGGCCTGCCCCTGCGTGTCTGGGCTCCCGCCCACAGCCCCAGCTCAGGGGAAGCAGCCCCTGAGCCGAGACCTGCAGGAAGCGCGGGGCGCCCCCGCCTGGAAGCCTAGTGCACAGCATGCGGGAAAGCCTCCTCGGGGGAAGAGGAGGCAGCCCAGCTGTGTGCGGCTGCGATCACTTCTTGGCCGGAGCCCAGTGCGCCTCCAGGACGGCAGAGCTCCAGCTCTGCTCAGAGGCCAGATCTGGCAGAGTTGCTGGCGTGGGGCTGCTCTGCCCTGGGTGAGCCTTGCCAGACTTGCCTCGCGTCTAGGCTTCCTGACCAGGAAGGAGAAGGCTGCGCGAGACTGGGAGACGCTACTGGCGCCTTCCTGCCTCGGCTCCACTCCTGCCTTGCCTTTGCACCTAGTCCCCAGGCATCCTTGCAGTGGCTTAGAGGCCGGTGTGTTGCACACTGCCAAGGGCTCCAGCAGTGAGAGCTCTGTCATAGGGCAGGGAATGGCAACTGCAGGCTCTTACAGCGGTTGCTCGGCCTTCCAGACTAAGCACAGCACGGAGAGCACCAGGCTCCCAGCGCCCCTGGCTGGGGTCTGCAGCCCCACACACCCGGATGCTGACTCCGTGAGCGCCCAGAAGGTGCCTGACCGTCGTCATTTCCCGAGTGCTCTCCTCCCCTGCAGAGACGTGTGCAGGAGGTTGGGGCTGCCCCTGCGTGTCTGGGCTCCCGCCCACAGCCCCAGCTCAGGGGAAGCAGCCCCTGAGCCAAGACCTGCAGGAGGCGCGGGGCGTCCCTGCCTGGAAGCCACGTGCACAGTTCGCGGGGACGCGAGCCTCCTTGGGAAGAGTCGAGGGAGCCAAGCCGCTTGCAGCTGCAATCCCTGCTTGGGCGGAGCCGAGTGCGCGTCCAGTACCGCAGAGCTCCAGCTCTTCTCAGAGGCCGGATCTAGTCAAGTGGCTTGCGCGAGGCAGCTCTGCCGTGGGCGAGAGTCGCCCAGGCTTGCTTCGCTGCTAGCCTTCCTGCCCAGGAAGGAGCAGGCTGTGCGATGCTGGGAGAGGCCACTGGCGCCTTCCTGGCCTCAGCTCCGCTCCTGCCTTGCCTTTGCAGCCAGGCCCCAGGCGTCCTTGGGGACGGCTTTGGGTCGGTGGCTTGCACCCTGCCAGCGCTCCAGCTGTGAGGGCTCTATTAGAGGAAGGGGAGGGCAAGTGCAGGGCTCCTCCAGCGGTTGCTTGGCCGCCCAGACTCAGCGCCGCAGCGAGAGCACAAGGCTCCCAGGTCCCCTGGCTGTGGTCTGCAGCCCCACACACCCGGAGGCTGACTCCGTGGGCACCCGGAATTTGCCTGACAGACGTCATTTCCCTGGGGCTCTCCTCCCCAGCAGAGACGTGTGCAGGTGGTTGGGGCCTGCCCCTGCGTGTCTGGGCTCCCGCCCACAGCCCCAGCTCAGGGGAAGCAGCCCCTGAGCCGAGACCTGCAGGAAGCGCGGGGCGCCCCCGCCTGGAAGCCTAGTGCACAGCATGCGGGAAGCGAGCCTCCTCGGGGGAAGAGGAGGCAGCCCAGCTGCGTGCGGCTGCGATCACTTCTTGGCCGGAGCCCAGTGCGCCTCCAGGACGGCAGAGCTCCAGCTCTGCTCAGAGGCCAGATCTGGCAGAGTTGCTGGCGTGGGGCTGCTCTGCCCTGGGTGAGCCTTGCCAGACTTGCCTCGCGTCTAGGCTTCCTGACCAGGAAGGAGAAGGCTGCGCGAGACTGGGAGACGCTACTGGCGCCTTCCTGGCCTCGGCTCCACTCCTGCCTTGCCTTTGCACCTAGTCCCAGGCATCCTTGCAGTGGCTTTAGAGGCCGGTGTGTTGCACACTGCCAAGGGCTCCAGCAGTGAGAGCTCTGTCATAGGGCAGGGAATGGCAACTGCAGGGCTCTTACAGCGGTTGCTCGGCCTTCCAGACTAAGCACAGCACGGAGAGCACCAGGCTCCCAGCGCCCCTGGCTGGGGTCTGCAGCCCCACACACCCGGATGCTGACTCCGTGAGCGCCCAGAAGGTGCCTGACCGTCGTCATTTCCCGAGTGCTCTCCTCCCCTGCAGAGACGTGTGCAGGAGGTTGGGGCTGCCCCTGCGTGTCTGGGCTCCCGCCCACAGCCCCAGCTCAGGGGAAGCAGCCCCTGAGCCAAGACCTGCAGGAGGCGCGGGGCGTCCCTGCCTGGAAGCCACGTGCACAGTTCGCGGGGACGCGAGCCTCCTTGGGAAGAGTCGAGGGAGCCAAGCCGCTTGCAGCTGCAATCCCTGCTTGGGCGGAGCCGAGTGCGCGTCCAGTACCGCAGAGCTCCAGCTCTTCTCAGAGGCCGGATCTAGTCAAGTGGCTTGCGCGAGGCAGCTCTGCCGTGGGCGAGAGTCGCCCAGGCTTGCTTCGCTGCTAGCCTTCCTGCCCAGGAAGGAGCAGGCTGTGCGATGCTGGGAGAGGCCACTGGCGCCTTCCTGGCCTCAGCTCCGCTCCTGCCTTGCCTTTGCAGCCAGGCCCCAGGCGTCCTTGGGACGGCTTTGGGGTCGGTGGCTTGCACCCTGCCAGCGCTCCAGCTGTGAGGGCTCTATTAGAGGAAGGGGAGGGCAAGTGCAGGGCTCCTCCAGCGGTTGCTTGGCCGCCCAGACTCAGCGCCGCAGCGAGAGCACAAGGCTCCCAGGTCCCCTGGCTGTGGTCTGCAGCCCCACACACCCGGAGGCTGACTCCGTGGGCACCCGGAATTTGCCTGACAGACGTCATTTCCCTGGGGCTCTCCTCCCCAGCAGAGACGTGTGCAGGTGGTTGGGGCCTGCCCCTGCGTGTCTGGGCTCCCGCCCACAGCCCCAGCTCAGGGGAAGCAGCCCCTGAGCCGAGACCTGCAGGAAGCGCGGGGCGCCCCGCCTGGAAGCCTAGTGCACAGCATGCGGGAAGCGAGCCTCCTCGGGGGAAGAGGAGGCAGCCCAGCTGCGTGCGGCTGCGATCACTTCTTGGCCGGAGCCCAGTGCCCCTCCAGGACGGCAGAGCTCCAGCTCTGCTCAGAGGCCAGATCTGGCAGAGTTGCTGGCGTGGGGCTGCTCTGCCCTGGGTGAGCCTTGCCAGACTTGCCTCGCGTCTAGGCTTCCTGACCAGGAAAGAGAGAAGGCTGCGCGAGACTGGGAGACGCTACTGGCGCCTTCCTGGCCTCGGCTCCACTCCTGCCTTGCCTTTGCACCTAGTCCCCAGGCATCCTTGCAGTGGCTTTAGAGGCCGGTGTGTTGCACACTGCCAAGGGCTCCAGCAGTGAGAGCTCTGTCATAGGGCAGGAATGGCAACTGCAGGGCTCTTACAGCGGTTGCTCGGCCTTCCAGACTAAGCACAGCACGGAGAGCACCAGGCTCCCAGCGCCCCTGGCTGGGGTCTGCAGCCCCACACACCCGGATGCTGACTCCGTGAGCGCCCAGAAGGTGCCTGACCGTCGTCATTTCCCGAGTGCTCTCCTCCCCTGCAGAGACGTGTGCAGGAGGTTGGGGCTGCCCCTGCGTGTCTGGGCTCCCGCCCACAGCCCCAGCTCAGGGGAAGCAGCCCCTGAGCCAAGACCTGCAGGAGGCGCGGGGCGTCCCTGCCTGGAAGCCACGTGCACAGTTCGCGGGGACGCGAGCCTCCTTGGGAAGAGTCGAGGGAGCCAAGCCGCTTGCAGCTGCAATCCCTGCTTGGGCGGAGCCGAGTGCGCGTCCAGTACCGCAGAGCTCCAGCTCTTCTCAGAGGCCGGATCTAGTCAAGTGGCTTGCGCGAGGCAGCTCTGCCGTGGGCGAGAGTCGCCCAGGCTTGCTTCGCTGCTAGCCTTCCTGCCCAGGAAGGAGCAGGCTGTGCGATGCTGGGAGAGGCCACTGGCGCCTTCCTGGCCTCAGCTCCGCTCCTGCCTTGCCTTTGCAGCCAGGCCCCAGGCGTCCTTGGGGACGGCTTTGGGGTCGGTGGCTTGCACCCTGCCAGCGCTCCAGCTGTGAGGGCTCTATTAGAGGAAGGGGAGGGCAAGTGCAGGGCTCCTCCAGCGGTTGCTTGGCCGCCCAGACTCAGCGCCGCAGCGAGAGCACAAGGCTCCCAGGTCCCCTGGCTGTGGTCTGCAGCCCCACACACCCGGAGGCTGACTCCGTGGGCACCCGGAATTTGCCTGACAGACGTCATTTCCCTGGGGCTCTCCTCCCCAGCAGAGACGTGTGCAGGTGGTTGGGGCCTGCCCCTGCGTGTCTGGGCTCCCGCCCACAGCCCCAGCTCAGGGGAAGCAGCCCCTGAGCCGAGACCTGCAGGAAGCGCGGGGCGCCCCCGCCTGGAAGCCTAGTGCACAGCATGCGGGAAGCGAGCCTCCTCGGGGGAAGAGGAGGCAGCCCAGCTGCGTGCGGCTGCGATCACTTCTTGGCCGGAGCCCAGTGCGCCTCCAGGACGGCAGAGCTCCAGCTCTGCTCAGAGGCCAGATCTGGCAGAGTTGCTGGCGTGGGGCTGCTCTGCCCTGGGTGAGCCTTGCCAGACTTGCCTCGCGTCTAGGCTTCCTGACCAGGAAGGAGAAGGCTGCGCGAGACTGGGAGACGCTACTGGCGCCTTCCTGGCCTCGGCTCCACTCCTGCCTTGCCTTTGCACCTAGTCCCCAGGCATCCTTGCAGTGGCTTTAGAGGCCGGTGTGTTGCACACTGCCAAGGGCTCCAGCAGTGAGAGCTCTGTCATAGGGCAGGGAATGGCAACTGCAGGGCTCTTACAGCGGTTGCTCGGCCTTCCAGACTAAGCACAGCACGGAGAGCACCAGGCTCCCAGCGCCCCTGGCTGGGGTCTGCAGCCCCACACACCCGGATGCTGACTCCGTGAGCGCCAGAAGGTGCCTGACCGTCGTCATTTCCCGAGTGCTCTCCTCCCCTGCAGAGACGTGTGCAGGAGGTTGGGGCTGCCCCTGCGTGTCTGGGCTCCCGCCCACAGCCCCAGCTCAGGGGAAGCAGCCCCTGAGCCAAGACCTGCAGGAGGCGCGGGGCGTCCCTGCCTGGAAGCCACGTGCACAGTTCGCGGGGACGCGAGCCTCCTTGGGAAGAGTCGAGGGAGCCAAGCCGCTTGCAGCTGCAATCCCTGCTTGGGCGGAGCCGAGTGCGCGTCCAGTACCGCAGAGCTCCAGCTCTTCTCAGAGGCCGGATCTAGTCAAGTGGCTTGCGCGAGGCAGCTCTGCCGTGGGCGAGAGTCGCCCAGGCTTGCTTCGCTGCTAGCCTTCCTGCCCAGGAAGGAGCAGGCTGTGCGATGCTGGGAGAGGCCACTGGCGCCTTCCTGGCCTCAGCTCCGCTCCTGCCTTGCCTTTGCAGCCAGGCCCCAGGCGTCCTTGGGGACGGCTTTGGGGTCGGTGGCTTGCACCCTGCCAGCGCTCCAGCTGTGAGGGCTCTATTAGAGGAAGGGGAGGGCAAGTGCAGGGCTCCTCCAGCGGTTGCTTGGCCGCCCAGACTCAGCGCCGCAGCGAGAGCACAAGGCTCCCAGGTCCCCTGGCTGTGGTCTGCAGCCCCACACACCCGGAGGCTGACTCCGTGGGCACCCGGAATTTGCCTGACAGACGTCATTTCCCTGGGGCTCTCCTCCCCAGCAGAGACGTGTGCAGGTGGTTGGGGCCTGCCCCTGCGTGTCTGGGCTCCCGCCCACAGCCCCAGCTCAGGGGAAGCAGCCCTGAGCCGAGACCTGCAGGAAGCGCGGGGCGCCCCCGCCTGGAAGCCTAGTGCACAGCATGCGGGAAGCGAGCCTCCTCGGGGGAAGAGGAGGCAGCCCAGCTGCGTGCGGCTGCGATCACTTCTTGGCCGGAGCCCAGTGCCCCTCCAGGACGGCAGAGCTCCAGCTCTGCTCAGAGGCCAGATCTGGCAGAGTTGCTGGCGTGGGCTGCTCTGCCCTGGGTGAGCCTTGCCAGACTTGCCTCGCGTCTAGGCTTCCTGACCAGGAAGGAGAAGGCTGCGCGAGACTGGGAGACGCTACTGGCGCCTTCCTGGCTCGGCTCCACTCCTGCCTTGCCTTTGCACCTAGTCCCCAGGCATCCTTGCAGTGGCTTTAGAGGCCGGTGTGTTGCACACTGCCAAGGGCTCCAGCAGTGAGAGCTCTGTCATAGGGCAGGGAATGGCAACTGCAGGGCTCTTACAGCGGTTGCTCGGCCTTCCAGACTAAGCACAGCACGGAGAGCACCAGGCTCCCAGCGCCCCTGGCTGGGGTCTGCAGCCCCACACACCCGGATGCTGACTCCGTGAGCGCCCAGAAGGTGCCTGACCGTCGTCATTTCCCGAGTGCTCTCCTCCCTGCAGAGACGTGTGCAGGAGGTTGGGGCTGCCCCTGCGTGTCTGGGCTCCCGCCCACAGCCCCAGCTCAGGGGAAGCAGCCCCTGAGCCAAGACCTGCAGGAGGCGCGGGGCGTCCCTGCCTGGAAGCCACGTGCACAGTTCGCGGGGACGCGAGCCTCCTTGGGAAGAGTCGAGGGAGCCAAGCCGCTTGCAGCTGCAATCCCTGCTTGGGCGGAGCCGAGTGCGCGTCCAGTACCGCAGAGCTCCAGCTCTTCTCAGAGGCCGGAACTAGTCAAGTGGCTTGCGCGAGGCAGCTCTGCCGTGGGCGAGAGTCGCCCAGGCTTGCCTCGCTGCTAGCCTTCCTGCCCAGGAAGGAGCAGGCTGTGCGATGCTGGGAGAGGCCACTGGCGCCTTCCTGGCCTCAGCTCCGCTCCTGCCTTGCCTTTGCAGCCAGGCCCCAGGCGTCCTTGGGGACGGCTTTGGGGTCGGTGGCTTGCACCCAGCCAGCGCTCCAGCTGTGAGGGCTCTATTAGAGGAAGGGGAGGGCAAGTGCAGGGCTCCTCCAGCGGTTGCTTGGCCGCCCAGACTCAGCGCCGCAGCGAGAGCACAAGGCTCCCAGGTCCCCTGGCTGTGGTCTGCAGCCCCACACACCCGGAGGCTGACTCCGTGGGCACCCGGAATTTGCCTGACAGACGTCATTTCCCTGGGGCTCTCTTCCCCAGCAGAGACGTGTGCAGGTGGTTGGGGCCTGCCCCTGCGTGTCTGGGCTCCCGCCCACAGCCCCAGCTCAGGGGAAGCAGCCCCTGAGCCGAGACCTGCAGGAAGCGCGGGGCGCCCCCGCCTGGAAGCCTAGTGCACAGCATGCGGGAAGCGAGCCTCCTCGGGGGAAGAGGAGGCAGCCCAGCTGCGTGCGGCTGCGATCACTTCTTGGCCGGAGCCCAGTGCGCCTCCAGGACGGCAGAGCTCCAGCTCTGCTCAGAGGCCAGATCTGGCAGAGTTGCTGGCGTGGGGCTGCTCTGCCCTGGGTGAGCCTTGCCAGACTTGCCTCGCGTCTAGGCTTCCTGACCAGGAAGGAGAAGGCTGCGCGAGACTGGGAGACGCTACTGGCGCCTTCCTGGCCTCGGCTCCACTCCTGCCTTGCCTTTGCACCTAGTCCCCAGGCATCCTTGCAGTGGCTTTAGAGGCCGGTGTGTTGCACACTGCCAAGGGCTCCAGCAGTGAGAGCTCTGTCATAGGGCAGGGAATGGCAACTGCAGGGCTCTTACAGCGGTTGCTCGGCCTTCCAGACTAAGCACAGCACGGAGAGCACCAGGCTCCCAGCGCCCCTGGCTGGGGTCTGCAGCCCCACACACCCGGATGCTGACTCCGTGAGCGCCCAGAAGGTGCCTGACCGTCGTCATTTCCCGAGTGCTCTCCTCCCCTGCAGAGACGTGTGCAGGAGGTTGGGGCTGCCCCTGCGTGTCTGGGCTCCCGCCCACAGCCCCAGCTCAGGGGAAGCAGCCCCTGAGCCAAGACCTGCAGGAGGCGCGGGGCGTCCCTGCCTGGAAGCCACGTGCACAGTTCGCGGGGACGCGAGCCTCCTTGGGAAGAGTCGAGGGAGCCAAGCCGCTTGCAGCTGCAATCCCTGCTTGGGCGGAGCCGAGTGCGCGTCCAGTACCGCAGAGCTCCAGCTCTTCTCAGAGGCCGGATCTAGTCAAGTGGCTTGCGCGAGGCAGCTCTGCCGTGGGCGAGAGTCGCCCAGGCTTGCCTCGCTGCTAGCCTTCCTGCCCAGGAAGGAGCAGGCTGTGCGATGCTGGGAGAGGCCACTGGCGCCTTCCTGGCCTCAGCTCCGCTCCTGCCTTGCCTTTGCAGCCAGGCCCCAGGCGTCCTTGGGGACGGCTTTGGGGTCGGTGGCTTGCACCCTGCCAGCGCTCCAGCTGTGAGGGCTCTATTAGAGGAAGGGGAGGGCAAGTGCAGGGCTCCTCCAGCGGTTGCTTGGCCGCCCAGACTCAGCGCCGCACCGAGAGCACAAGGCTCCCAGGTCCCCTGGCTGTGGTCTGCAGCCCCACACACCCGGAGGCTGACTCCGTGGGCACCCGGAATTTGCCTGACAGACGTCATTTCCCTGGGGCTCTCTTCCCCAGCAGAGACGTGTGCAGGTGGTTGGGGCCTGCCCCTGCGTGTCTGGGCTCCCGCCCACAGCCCCAGCTCAGGGGAAGCAGCCCCTGAGCCGAGACCTGCAGGAAGCGCGGGGCGCCCCCGCCTGGAAGCCTAGTGCACAGCATGCGGGAAGCGAGCCTCCTCGGGGGAAGAGGAGGCAGCCCAGCTGTGTGCGGCTGCGATCACTTCTTGGCCGGAGCCCAGTGCGCCTCCAGGACGGCAGAGCTCCAGCTCTGCTCAGAGGCCAGATCTGGCAGAGTTGCTGGCGTGGGGCTGCTCTGCCCTGGGTGAGCCTTGCCAGACTTGCCTCGCGTCTAGGCTTCCTGACCAGGAAGGAGAAGGCTGCGCGAGACTGGGAGACGCTACTGGCGCCTTCCTGGCCTCGGCTCCACTCCTGCCTTGCCTTTGCACCTAGTCCCCAGGCATCCTTGCAGTGGCTTTAGAGGCCGGTGTGTTGCACACTGCCAAGGGCTCCAGCAGTGAGAGCTCTGTCATAGGGCAGGGAATGGCAACTGCAGGGCTCTTACAGCGGTTGCTCGGCCTTCCAGACTAAGCACAGCACGGAGAGCACCAGGCTCCCAGCGCCCCTGGCTGGGGTCTGCAGCCCCACACACCCGGATGCTGACTCCGTGAGCGCCCAGAAGGTGCCTGACCGTCGTCATTTCCCGAGTGCTCTCCTCCCCTGCAGAGACGTGTGCAGGAGGTTGGGGCTGCCCCTGCGTGTCTGGGCTCCCGCCCACAGCCCCAGCTCAGGGGAAGCAGCCCCTGAGCCAAGACCTGCAGGAGGCGCGGGGCGTCCCTGCCTGGAAGCCACGTGCACAGTTCGCGGGGACGCGAGCCTCCTTGGGAAGAGTCGAGGGAGCCAAGCCGCTTGCAGCTGCAATCCCTGCTTGGGCGGAGCCGAGTGCGCGTCCAGTACCGCAGAGCTCCAGCTCTTCTCAGAGGCCGGATCTAGTCAAGTGGCTTGCGCGAGGCAGCTCTGCCGTGGGCGAGAGTCGCCCAGGCTTGCTTCGCTGCTAGCCTTCCTGCCCAGGAAGGAGCAGGCTGTGCGATGCTGGGAGAGGCCACTGGCGCCTTCCTGGCCTCAGCTCCGCTCCTGCCTTGCCTTTGCAGCCAGGCCCCAGGCGTCCTTGGGGACGGCTTTGGGGTCGGTGGCTTGCACCCTGCCAGCGCTCCAGCTGTGAGGGCTCTATTAGAGGAAGGGGAGGGCAAGTGCAGGGCTCCTCCAGCGGTTGCTTGGCCGCCCAGACTCAGCGCCGCACCGAGAGCACAAGGCTCCCAGGTCCCCTGGCTGTGGTCTGCAGCCCCACACACCCGGAGGCTGACTCCGTGGGCACCCGGAATTTGCCTGACAGACGTCATTTCCCTGGGGCTCTCTTCCCCAGCAGAGACGTGTGCAGGTGGTTGGGGCCTGCCCCTGCGTGTCTGGGCTCCCGCCCACAGCCCCAGCTCAGGGGAAGCAGCCCCTGAGCCGAGACCTGCAGGAAGCGCGGGGCGCCCCCGCCTGGAAGCCTAGTGCACAGCATGCGGGAAGCGAGCCTCCTCGGGGGAAGAGGAGGCAGCCCAGCTGTGTGCGGCTGCGATCACTTCTTGGCCGGAGCCCAGTGCGCCTCCAGGACGGCAGAGCTCCAGCTCTGCTCAGAGGCCAGATCTGGCAGAGTTGCTGGCGTGGGGCTGCTCTGCCCTGGGTGAGCCTTGCCAGACTTGCCTCGCGTCTAGGCTTCCTGACCAGGAAGGAGAAGGCTGCGCGAGACTGGGAGACGCTACTGGCGCCTTCCTGGCCTCGGCTCCACTCCTGCCTTGCCTTTGCACCTAGTCCCCAGGCATCCTTGCAGTGGCTTTAGAGGCCGGTGTGTTGCACACTGCCAAGGGCTCCAGCAGTGAGAGCTCTGTCATAGGGCAGGGAATGGCAACTGCAGGGCTCTTACAGCGGTTGCTCGGCCTTCCAGACTAAGCACAGCACGGAGAGCACCAGGCTCCCAGCGCCCCTGGCTGGGGTCTGCAGCCCCACACACCCGGATGCTGACTCCGTGAGCGCCCAGAAGGTGCCTGACCGTCGTCATTTCCCGAGTGCTCTCCTCCCCTGCAGAGACGTGTGCAGGAGGTTGGGGCTGCCCCTGCGTGTCTGGGCTCCCGCCCACAGCCCCAGCTCAGGGGAAGCAGCCCCTGAGCCAAGACCTGCAGGAGGCGCGGGGCGTCCCTGCCTGGAAGCCACGTGCACAGTTCGCGGGGACGCGAGCCTCCTTGGGAAGAGTCGAGGGAGCCAAGCCGCTTGCAGCTGCAATCCCTGCTTGGGCGGAGCCGAGTGCGCGTCCAGTACCGCAGAGCTCCAGCTCTTCTCAGAGGCCGGATCTAGTCAAGTGGCTTGCGCGAGGCAGCTCTGCCGTGGGCGAGAGTCGCCCAGGCTTGCTTCGCTGCTAGCCTTCCTGCCCAGGAAGGAGCAGGCTGTGCGATGCTGGGAGAGGCCACTGGCGCCTTCCTGGCCTCAGCTCCGCTCCTGCCTTGCCTTTGCAGCCAGGCCCCAGGCGTCCTTGGGGACGGCTTTGGGGTCGGTGGCTTGCACCCTGCCAGCGCTCCAGCTGTGAGGGCTCTATTAGAGGAAGGGGAGGGCAAGTGCAGGGCTCCTCCAGCGGTTGCTTGGCCGCCCAGACTCAGCGCCGCAGCGAGAGCACAAGGCTCCCAGGTCCCCTGGCTGTGGTCTGCAGCCCCACACACCCGGAGGCTGACTCCGTGGGCACCCGGAATTTGCCTGACAGACGTCATTTCCCTGGGGCTCTCCTCCCCAGCAGAGACGTGTGCAGGTGGTTGGGGCCTGCCCCTGCGTGTCTGGGCTCCCGCCCACAGCCCCAGCTCAGGGGAAGCAGCCCCTGAGCCGAGACCTGCAGGAAGCGCGGGGCGCCCCCGCCTGGAAGCCTAGTGCACAGCATGCGGGAAGCGAGCCTCCTCGGGGGAAGAGGAGGCAGCCCAGCTGCGTGCGGCTGCGATCACTTCTTGGCCGGAGCCCAGTGCGCCTCCAGGACGGCAGAGCTCCAGCTCTGCTCAGAGGCCAGATCTGGCAGAGTTGCTGGCGTGGGGCTGCTCTGCCCTGGGTGAGCCTTGCCAGACTTGCCTCGCGTCTAGGCTTCCTGACCAGGAAGGAGAAGGCTGCGCGAGACTGGGAGACGCTACTGGCGCCTTCCTGGCCTCGGCTCCACTCCTGCCTTGCCTTTGCACCTAGTCCCCAGGCATCCTTGCAGTGGCTTTAGAGGCCGGTGTGTTGCACACTGCCAAGGGCTCCAGCAGTGAGAGCTCTGTCATAGGGCAGGGAATGGCAACTGCAGGGCTCTTACAGCGGTTGCTCGGCCTTCCAGACTAAGCACAGCACGGAGAGCACCAGGCTCCCAGCGCCCCTGGCTGGGGTCTGCAGCCCCACACACCCGGATGCTGACTCCGTGAGCGCCCAGAAGGTGCCTGACCGTCGTCATTTCCCGAGTGCTCTCCTCCCCTGCAGAGACGTGTGCAGGAGGTTGGGGCTGCCCCTGCGTGTCTGGGCTCCCGCCCACAGCCCCAGCTCAGGGGAAGCAGCCCCTGAGCCAAGACCTGCAGGAGGCGCGGGGCGTCCCTGCCTGGAAGCCACGTGCACAGTTCGCGGGGACGCGAGCCTCCTTGGGAAGAGTCGAGGGAGCCAAGCCGCTTGCAGCTGCAATCCCTGCTTGGGCGGAGCCGAGTGCGCGTCCAGTACCGCAGAGCTCCAGCTCTTCTCAGAGGCCGGAACTAGTCAAGTGGCTTGCGCGAGGCAGCTCTGCCGTGGGCGAGAGTCGCCCAGGCTTGCCTCGCTGCTAGCCTTCCTGCCCAGGAAGGAGCAGGCTGTGCGATGCTGGGAGAGGCCACTGGCGCCTTCCTGGCCTCAGCTCCGCACCTGCCTTGCCTTTGCAGCCAGGCCCCAGGCGTCCTTGGGGACGGCTTTGGGGTCGGTGGCTTGCACCCAGCCAGCGCTCCAGCTGTGAGGGCTCTATTAGAGGAAGGGGAGGGCAAGTGCACGGCTCCTCCAGCGGTTGCTTGGCCGCCCAGACTCAGCGCCGCACCGAGAGCACAAGGCTCCCAGGTCCCCTGGCTGTGGTCTGCAGCCCCACACACCCGGAGGCTGACTCCGTGGGCACCCGGAATTTGCCTGACAGACGTCATTTCCCTGGGGCTCTCTTCCCCAGCAGAGACGTGTGCAGGTGGTTGGGGCCTGCCCCTGCGTGTCTGGGCTCCCGCCCACAGCCCCAGCTCAGGGGAAGCAGCCCCTGAGCCGAGACCTGCAGGAAGCGCGGGGCGCCCCCGCCTGGAAGCCTAGTGCACAGCATGCGGGAAGCGAGCCTCCTCGGGGGAAGAGGAGGCAGCCCAGCTGTGTGCGGCTGCGATCACTTCTTGGCCGGAGCCCAGTGCGCCTCCAGGACGGCAGAGCTCCAGCTCTGCTCAGAGGCCAGATCTGGCAGAGTTGCTGGCGTGGGGCTGCTCTGCCCTGGGTGAGCCTTGCCAGACTTGCCTCGCGTCTAGGCTTCCTGACCAGGAAGGAGAAGGCTGCGCGAGACTGGGAGACGCTACTGGCGCCTTCCTGGCCTCGGCTCCACTCCTGCCTTGCCTTTGCACCTAGTCCCCAGGCATCCTTGCAGTGGCTTTAGAGGCCGGTGTGTTGCACACTGCCAAGGGCTCCAGCAGTGAGAGCTCTGTCATAGGGCAGGGAATGGCAACTGCAGGGCTCTTACAGCGGTTGCTCGGCCTTCCAGACTAAGCACAGCACGGAGAGCACCAGGCTCCCAGCGCCCCTGGCTGGGGTCTGCAGCCCCACACACCCGGATGCTGACTCCGTGAGCGCCCAGAAGGTGCCTGACCGTCGTCATTTCCCGAGTGCTCTCCTCCCCTGCAGAGACGTGTGCAGGAGGTTGGGGCTGCCCCTGCGTGTCTGGGCTCCCGCCCACAGCCCCAGCTCAGGGGAAGCAGCCCCTGAGCCAAGACCTGCAGGAGGCGCGGGGCGTCCCTGCCTGGAAGCCACGTGCACAGTTCGCGGGGACGCGAGCCTCCTTGGGAAGAGTCGAGGGAGCCAAGCCGCTTGCAGCTGCAATCCCTGCTTGGGCGGAGCCGAGTGCGCGTCCAGTACCGCAGAGCTCCAGCTCTTCTCAGAGGCCGGATCTAGTCAAGTGGCTTGCGCGAGGCAGCTCTGCCGTGGGCGAGAGTCGCCCAGGCTTGCTTCGCTGCTAGCCTTCCTGCCCAGGAAGGAGCAGGCTGTGCGATGCTGGGAGAGGCCACTGGCGCCTTCCTGGCCTCAGCTCCGCTCCTGCCTTGCCTTTGCAGCCAGGCCCCAGGCGTCCTTGGGGACGGCTTTGGGGTCGGTGGCTTGCACCCTGCCAGCGCTCCAGCTGTGAGGGCTCTATTAGAGGAAGGGGAGGGCAAGTGCAGGGCTCCTCCAGCGGTTGCTTGGCCGCCCAGACTCAGCGCCGCAGCGAGAGCACAAGGCTCCCAGGTCCCCTGGCTGTGGTCTGCAGCCCCACACACCCGGAGGCTGACTCCGTGGGCACCCGGAATTTGCCTGACAGACGTCATTTCCCTGGGGCTCTCCTCCCCAGCAGAGACGTGTGCAGGTGGTTGGGGCCTGCCCCTGCGTGTCTGGGCTCCCGCCCACAGCCCCAGCTCAGGGGAAGCAGCCCCTGAGCCGAGACCTGCAGGAAGCGCGGGGCGCCCCCGCCTGGAAGCCTAGTGCACAGCATGCGGGAAGCGAGCCTCCTCGGGGGAAGAGGAGGCAGCCCAGCTGCGTGCGGCTGCGATCACTTCTTGGCCGGAGCCCAGTGCGCCTCCAGGACGGCAGAGCTCCAGCTCTGCTCAGAGGCCAGATCTGGCAGAGTTGCTGGCGTGGGGCTGCTCTGCCCTGGGTGAGCCTTGCCAGACTTGCCTCGCGTCTAGGCTTCCTGACCAGGAAGGAGAAGGCTGCGCGAGACTGGGAGACGCTACTGGCGCCTTCCTGGCCTCGGCTCCACTCCTGCCTTGCCTTTGCACCTAGTCCCCAGGCATCCTTGCAGTGGCTTTAGAGGCCGGTGTGTTGCACACTGCCAAGGGCTCCAGCAGTGAGAGCTCTGTCATAGGGCAGGGAATGGCAACTGCAGGGCTCTTACAGCGGTTGCTCGGCCTTCCAGACTAAGCACAGCACGGAGAGCACCAGGCTCCCAGCGCCCCTGGCTGGGGTCTGCAGCCCCACACACCCGGATGCTGACTCCGTGAGCGCCCAGAAGGTGCCTGACCGTCGTCATTTCCCGAGTGCTCTCCTCCCCTGCAGAGACGTGTGCAGGAGGTTGGGGCTGCCCCTGCGTGTCTGGGCTCCCGCCCACAGCCCCAGCTCAGGGGAAGCAGCCCCTGAGCCAAGACCTGCAGGAGGCGCGGGGCGTCCCTGCCTGGAAGCCACGTGCACAGTTCGCGGGGACGCGAGCCTCCTTGGGAAGAGTCGAGGGAGCCAAGCCGCTTGCAGCTGCAATCCCTGCTTGGGCGGAGCCGAGTGCGCGTCCAGTACCGCAGAGCTCCAGCTCTTCTCAGAGGCCGGAACTAGTCAAGTGGCTTGCGCGAGGCAGCTCTGCCGTGGGCGAGAGTCGCCCAGGCTTGCCTCGCTGCTAGCCTTCCTGCCCAGGAAGGAGCAGGCTGTGCGATGCTGGGAGAGGCCACTGGCGCCTTCCTGGCCTCAGCTCCGCACCTGCCTTGCCTTTGCAGCCAGGCCCCAGGCGTCCTTGGGGACGGCTTTGGGGTCGGTGGCTTGCACCCAGCCAGCGCTCCAGCTGTGAGGGCTCTATTAGAGGAAGGGGAGGGCAAGTGCACGGCTCCTCCAGCGGTTGCTTGGCCGCCCAGACTCAGCGCCGCACCGAGAGCACAAGGCTCCCAGGTCCCCTGGCTGTGGTCTGCAGCCCCACACACCCGGAGGCTGACTCCGTGGGCACCCGGAATTTGCCTGACAGACGTCATTTCCCTGGGGCTCTCTTCCCCAGCAGAGACGTGTGCAGGTGGTTGGGGCCTGCCCCTGCGTGTCTGGGCTCCCGCCCACAGCCCCAGCTCAGGGGAAGCAGCCCCTGAGCCGAGACCTGCAGGAAGCGCGGGGCGCCCCCGCCTGGAAGCCTAGTGCACAGCATGCGGGAAGCGAGCCTCCTCGGGGGAAGAGGAGGCAGCCCAGCTGTGTGCGGCTGCGATCACTTCTTGGCCGGAGCCCAGTGCGCCTCCAGGACGGCAGAGCTCCAGCTCTGCTCAGAGGCCAGATCTGGCAGAGTTGCTGGCGTGGGGCTGCTCTGCCCTGGGTGAGCCTTGCCAGACTTGCCTCGCGTCTAGGCTTCCTGACCAGGAAGGAGAAGGCTGCGCGAGACTGGGAGACGCTACTGGCGCCTTCCTGGCCTCGGCTCCACTCCTGCCTTGCCTTTGCACCTAGTCCCCAGGCATCCTTGCAGTGGCTTTAGAGGCCGGTGTGTTGCACACTGCCAAGGGCTCCAGCAGTGAGAGCTCTGTCATAGGGCAGGGAATGGCAACTGCAGGGCTCTTACAGCGGTTGCTCGGCCTTCCAGACTAAGCACAGCACGGAGAGCACCAGGCTCCCAGCGCCCCTGGCTGGGGTCTGCAGCCCCACACACCCGGATGCTGACTCCGTGAGCGCCCAGAAGGTGCCTGACCGTCGTCATTTCCCGAGTGCTCTCCTCCCCTGCAGAGACGTGTGCAGGAGGTTGGGGCTGCCCCTGCGTGTCTGGGCTCCCGCCCACAGCCCCAGCTCAGGGGAAGCAGCCCCTGAGCCAAGACCTGCAGGAGGCGCGGGGCGTCCCTGCCTGGAAGCCACGTGCACAGTTCGCGGGGACGCGAGCCTCCTTGGGAAGAGTCGAGGGAGCCAAGCCGCTTGCAGCTGCAATCCCTGCTTGGGCGGAGCCGAGTGCGCGTCCAGTACCGCAGAGCTCCAGCTCTTCTCAGAGGCCGGATCTAGTCAAGTGGCTTGCGCGAGGCAGCTCTGCCGTGGGCGAGAGTCGCCCAGGCTTGCCTCGCTGCTAGCCTTCCTGCCCAGGAAGGAGCAGGCTGTGCGATGCTGGGAGAGGCCACTGGCGCCTTCCTGGCCTCAGCTCCGCTCCTGCCTTGCCTTTGCAGCCAGGCCCCAGGCGTCCTTGGGGACGGCTTTGGGGTCGGTGGCTTGCACCCAGCCAGCGCTCCAGCTGTGAGGGCTCTATTAGAGGAAGGGGAGGGCAAGTGCAGGGCTCCTCCAGCGGTTGCTTGGCCGCCCAGACTCAGCGCCGCACCGAGAGCACAAGGCTCCCAGGTCCCCTGGCTGTGGTCTGCAGCCCCACACACCCGGAGGCTGACTCCGTGGGCACCCGGAATTTGCCTGACAGACGTCATTTCCCTGGGGCTCTCTTCCCCAGCAGAGACGTGTGCAGGTGGTTGGGGCCTGCCCCTGCGTGTCTGGGCTCCCGCCCACAGCCCCAGCTCAGGGGAAGCAGCCCCTGAGCCGAGACCTGCAGGAAGCGCGGGGCGCCCCCGCCTGGAAGCCTAGTGCACAGCATGCGGGAAGCGAGCCTCCTCGGGGGAAGAGGAGGCAGCCCAGCTGTGTGCGGCTGCGATCACTTCTTGGCCGGAGCCCAGTGCGCCTCCAGGACGGCAGAGCTCCAGCTCTGCTCAGAGGCCAGATCTGGCAGAGTTGCTGGCGTGGGGCTGCTCTGCCCTGGGTGAGCCTTGCCAGACTTGCCTCGCGTCTAGGCTTCCTGACCAGGAAGGAGAAGGCTGCGCGAGACTGGGAGACGCTACTGGCGCCTTCCTGGCCTCGGCTCCACTCCTGCCTTGCCTTTGCACCTAGTCCCCAGGCATCCTTGCAGTGGCTTTAGAGGCCGGTGTGTTGCACACTGCCAAGGGCTCCAGCAGTGAGAGCTCTGTCATAGGGCAGGGAATGGCAACTGCAGGGCTCTTACAGCGGTTGCTCGGCCTTCCAGACTAAGCACAGCACGGAGAGCACCAGGCTCCCAGCGCCCCTGGCTGGGGTCTGCAGCCCCACACACCCGGATGCTGACTCCGTGAGCGCCCAGAAGGTGCCTGACCGTCGTCATTTCCCGAGTGCTCTCCTCCCCTGCAGAGACGTGTGCAGGAGGTTGGGGCTGCCCCTGCGTGTCTGGGCTCCCGCCCACAGCCCCAGCTCAGGGGAAGCAGCCCCTGAGCCAAGACCTGCAGGAGGCGCGGGGCGTCCCTGCCTGGAAGCCACGTGCACAGTTCGCGGGGACGCGAGCCTCCTTGGGAAGAGTCGAGGGAGCCAAGCCGCTTGCAGCTGCAATCCCTGCTTGGGCGGAGCCGAGTGCGCGTCCAGTACCGCAGAGCTCCAGCTCTTCTCAGAGGCCGGATCTAGTCAAGTGGCTTGCGCGAGGCAGCTCTGCCGTGGGCGAGAGTCGCCCAGGCTTGCTTCGCTGCTAGCCTTCCTGCCCAGGAAGGAGCAGGCTGTGCGATGCTGGGAGAGGCCACTGGCGCCTTCCTGGCCTCAGCTCCGCTCCTGCCTTGCCTTTGCAGCCAGGCCCCAGGCGTCCTTGGGGACGGCTTTGGGGTCGGTGGCTTGCACCCTGCCAGCGCTCCAGCTGTGAGGGCTCTATTAGAGGAAGGGGAGGGCAAGTGCAGGGCTCCTCCAGCGGTTGCTTGGCCGCCCAGACTCAGCGCCGCAGCGAGAGCACAAGGCTCCCAGGTCCCCTGGCTGTGGTCTGCAGCCCCACACACCCGGAGGCTGACTCCGTGGGCACCCGGAATTTGCCTGACAGACGTCATTTCCCTGGGGCTCTCCTCCCCAGCAGAGACGTGTGCAGGTGGTTGGGGCCTGCCCCTGCGTGTCTGGGCTCCCGCCCACAGCCCCAGCTCAGGGGAAGCAGCCCCTGAGCCGAGACCTGCAGGAAGCGCGGGGCGCCCCCGCCTGGAAGCCTAGTGCACAGCATGCGGGAAGCGAGCCTCCTCGGGGGAAGAGGAGGCAGCCCAGCTGCGTGCGGCTGCGATCACTTCTTGGCCGGAGCCCAGTGCGCCTCCAGGACGGCAGAGCTCCAGCTCTGCTCAGAGGCCAGATCTGGCAGAGTTGCTGGCGTGGGGCTGCTCTGCCCTGGGTGAGCCTTGCCAGACTTGCCTCGCGTCTAGGCTTCCTGACCAGGAAGGAGAAGGCTGCGCGAGACTGGGAGACGCTACTGGCGCCTTCCTGGCCTCGGCTCCACTCCTGCCTTGCCTTTGCACCTAGTCCCCAGGCATCCTTGCAGTGGCTTTAGAGGCCGGTGTGTTGCACACTGCCAAGGGCTCCAGCAGTGAGAGCTCTGTCATAGGGCAGGGAATGGCAACTGCAGGGCTCTTACAGCGGTTGCTCGGCCTTCCAGACTAAGCACAGCACGGAGAGCACCAGGCTCCCAGCGCCCCTGGCTGGGGTCTGCAGCCCCACACACCCGGATGCTGACTCCGTGAGCGCCCAGAAGGTGCCTGACCGTCGTCATTTCCCGAGTGCTCTCCTCCCCTGCAGAGACGTGTGCAGGAGGTTGGGGCTGCCCCTGCGTGTCTGGGCTCCCGCCCACAGCCCCAGCTCAGGGGAAGCAGCCCCTGAGCCAAGACCTGCAGGAGGCGCGGGGCGTCCCTGCCTGGAAGCCACGTGCACAGTTCGCGGGGACGCGAGCCTCCTTGGGAAGAGTCGAGGGAGCCAAGCCGCTTGCAGCTGCAATCCCTGCTTGGGCGGAGCCGAGTGCGCGTCCAGTACCGCAGAGCTCCAGCTCTTCTCAGAGGCCGGAACTAGTCAAGTGGCTTGCGCGAGGCAGCTCTGCCGTGGGCGAGAGTCGCCCAGGCTTGCCTCGCTGCTAGCCTTCCTGCCCAGGAAGGAGCAGGCTGTGCGATGCTGGGAGAGGCCACTGGCGCCTTCCTGGCCTCAGCTCCGCACCTGCCTTGCCTTTGCAGCCAGGCCCCAGGCGTCCTTGGGGACGGCTTTGGGGTCGGTGGCTTGCACCCAGCCAGCGCTCCAGCTGTGAGGGCTCTATTAGAGGAAGGGGAGGGCAAGTGCACGGCTCCTCCAGCGGTTGCTTGGCCGCCCAGACTCAGCGCCGCACCGAGAGCACAAGGCTCCCAGGTCCCCTGGCTGTGGTCTGCAGCCCCACACACCCGGAGGCTGACTCCGTGGGCACCCGGAATTTGCCTGACAGACGTCATTTCCCTGGGGCTCTCTTCCCCAGCAGAGACGTGTGCAGGTGGTTGGGGCCTGCCCCTGCGTGTCTGGGCTCCCGCCCACAGCCCCAGCTCAGGGGAAGCAGCCCCTGAGCCGAGACCTGCAGGAAGCGCGGGGCGCCCCCGCCTGGAAGCCTAGTGCACAGCATGCGGGAAGCGAGCCTCCTCGGGGGAAGAGGAGGCAGCCCAGCTGTGTGCGGCTGCGATCACTTCTTGGCCGGAGCCCAGTGCGCCTCCAGGACGGCAGAGCTCCAGCTCTGCTCAGAGGCCAGATCTGGCAGAGTTGCTGGCGTGGGGCTGCTCTGCCCTGGGTGAGCCTTGCCAGACTTGCCTCGCGTCTAGGCTTCCTGACCAGGAAGGAGAAGGCTGCGCGAGACTGGGAGACGCTACTGGCGCCTTCCTGGCCTCGGCTCCACTCCTGCCTTGCCTTTGCACCTAGTCCCCAGGCATCCTTGCAGTGGCTTTAGAGGCCGGTGTGTTGCACACTGCCAAGGGCTCCAGCAGTGAGAGCTCTGTCATAGGGCAGGGAATGGCAACTGCAGGGCTCTTACAGCGGTTGCTCGGCCTTCCAGACTAAGCACAGCACGGAGAGCACCAGGCTCCCAGCGCCCCTGGCTGGGGTCTGCAGCCCCACACACCCGGATGCTGACTCCGTGAGCGCCCAGAAGGTGCCTGACCGTCGTCATTTCCCGAGTGCTCTCCTCCCCTGCAGAGACGTGTGCAGGAGGTTGGGGCTGCCCCTGCGTGTCTGGGCTCCCGCCCACAGCCCCAGCTCAGGGGAAGCAGCCCCTGAGCCAAGACCTGCAGGAGGCGCGGGGCGTCCCTGCCTGGAAGCCACGTGCACAGTTCGCGGGGACGCGAGCCTCCTTGGGAAGAGTCGAGGGAGCCAAGCCGCTTGCAGCTGCAATCCCTGCTTGGGCGGAGCCGAGTGCGCGTCCAGTACCGCAGAGCTCCAGCTCTTCTCAGAGGCCGGATCTAGTCAAGTGGCTTGCGCGAGGCAGCTCTGCCGTGGGCGAGAGTCGCCCAGGCTTGCTTCGCTGCTAGCCTTCCTGCCCAGGAAGGAGCAGGCTGTGCGATGCTGGGAGAGGCCACTGGCGCCTTCCTGGCCTCAGCTCCGCTCCTGCCTTGCCTTTGCAGCCAGGCCCCAGGCGTCCTTGGGGACGGCTTTGGGGTCGGTGGCTTGCACCCTGCCAGCGCTCCAGCTGTGAGGGCTCTATTAGAGGAAGGGGAGGGCAAGTGCAGGGCTCCTCCAGCGGTTGCTTGGCCGCCCAGACTCAGCGCCGCACCGAGAGCACAAGGCTCCCAGGTCCCCTGGCTGTGGTCTGCAGCCCCACACACCCGGAGGCTGACTCCGTGGGCACCCGGAATTTGCCTGACAGACGTCATTTCCCTGGGGCTCTCCTCCCCAGCAGAGACGTGTGCAGGTGGTTGGGGCCTGCCCCTGCGTGTCTGGGCTCCCGCCCACAGCCCCAGCTCAGGGGAAGCAGCCCCTGAGCCGAGACCTGCAGGAAGCGCGGGGCGCCCCCGCCTGGAAGCCTAGTGCACAGCATGCGGGAAGCGAGCCTCCTCGGGGGAAGAGGAGGCAGCCCAGCTGCGTGCGGCTGCGATCACTTCTTGGCCGGAGCCCAGTGCGCCTCCAGGACGGCAGAGCTCCAGCTCTGCTCAGAGGCCAGATCTGGCAGAGTTGCTGGCGTGGGGCTGCTCTGCCCTGGGTGAGCCTTGCCAGACTTGCCTCGCGTCTAGGCTTCCTGACCAGGAAGGAGAAGGCTGCGCGAGACTGGGAGACGCTACTGGCGCCTTCCTGGCCTCGGCTCCACTCCTGCCTTGCCTTTGCACCTAGTCCCCAGGCATCCTTGCAGTGGCTTTAGAGGCCGGTGTGTTGCACACTGCCAAGGGCTCCAGCAGTGAGAGCTGCTCTGTCATAGGGCAGGGAATGGCAACTGCAGGCTCTTACAGCGGTTGCTCGGCCTTCCAGACTAAGCACAGCACGGAGAGCACCAGGCTCCCAGCGCCCCTGGCTGGGGTCTGCAGCCCCACACACCCGGATGCTGACTCCGTGAGCGCCCAGAAGGTGCCTGACCGTCGTCATTTCCCGAGTGCTCTCCTCCCCTGCAGAGACGTGTGCAGGAGGTTGGGGCTGCCCCTGCGTGTCTGGGCTCCCGCCCACAGCCCCAGCTCAGGGGAAGCAGCCCCTGAGCCAAGACCTGCAGGAGGCGCGGGGCGTCCCTGCCTGGAAGCCACGTGCACAGTTCGCGGGGACGCGAGCCTCCTTGGAAGAGTCGAGGGAGCCAAGCCGCTTGCAGCTGCAATCCCTGCTTGGGCGGAGCCGAGTGCGCGTCCAGTACCGCAGAGCTCCAGCTCTTCTCAGAGGCCGGAACTAGTCAAGTGGCTTGCGCGAGGCAGCTCTGCCGTGGGCGAGAGTCGCCCAGGCTTGCCTCGCTGCTAGCCTTCCTGCCCAGGAAGGAGCAGGCTGTGCGATGCTGGGAGAGGCCACTGGCGCCTTCCTGGCCTCAGCTCCGCTCCTGCCTTGCCTTTGCAGCCAGGCCCCAGGCGTCCTTGGGGACGGCTTTGGGGTCGGTGGCTTGCACCCAGCCAGCGCTCCAGCTGTGAGGGCTCTATTAGAGGAAGGGGAGGGCAAGTGCACGGCTCCTCCAGCGGTTGCTTGGCCACCCAGACTCAGCGCCGCACCGAGAGCACAAGGCTCCCAGGTCCCCTGGCTGTGGTCTGCAGCCCCACACACCCGGAGGCTGACTCCGTGGGCACCCGGAATTTGCCTGACAGACGTCATTTCCCTGGGGCTCTCTTCCCCAGCAGAGACGTGTGCAGGTGGTTGGGGCCTGCCCCTGCGTGTCTGGGCTCCCGCCCACAGCCCCAGCTCAGGGGAAGCAGCCCCTGAGCCGAGACCTGCAGGAAGCGCGGGGCGCCCCGCCTGGAAGCCTAGTGCACAGCATGCGGGAAGCGAGCCTCCTCGGGGGAAGAGGAGGCAGCCCAGCTGTGTGCGGCTGCGATCACTTCTTGGCCGGAGCCCAGTGCGCCTCCAGGACGGCAGAGCTCCAGCTCTGCTCAGAGGCCAGATCTGGCAGAGTTGCTGGCGTGGGGCTGCTCTGCCCTGGGTGAGCCTTGCCAGACTTGCCTCGCGTCTAGGCTTCCTGACCAGGAAGGAGAAGGCTGCGCGAGACTGGGAGACGCTACTGGCGCCTTCCTGGCCTCGGCTCCACTCCTGCCTTGCCTTTGCACCTAGTCCCCAGGCATCCTTGCAGTGGCTTTAGAGGCCGGTGTGTTGCACACTGCCAAGGGCTCCAGCAGTGAGAGCTCTGTCATAGGGCAGGGAATGGCAACTGCAGGGCTCTTACAGCGGTTGCTCGGCCTTCCAGACTAAGCACAGCACGGAGAGCACCAGGCTCCCAGCGCCCCTGGCTGGGGTCTGCAGCCCCACACACCCGGATGCTGACTCCGTGAGCGCCCAGAAGGTGCCTGACCGTCGTCATTTCCCGAAGTGCTCTCCTCCCCTGCAGAGACGTGTGCAGGAGGTTGGGGCTGCCCCTGCGTGTCTGGGCTCCCGCCCACAGCCCCAGCTCAGGGGAAGCAGCCCCTGAGCCAAGACCTGCAGGAGGCGCGGGGGCGTCCCTGCCTGGAAGCCACGTGCACAGTTCGCGGGGACGCGAGCCTCCTTGGGAAGAGTCGAGGGAGCCAAGCCGCTTGCAGCTGCAATCCCTGCTTGGGCGGAGCCGAGTGCGCGTCCAGTACCGCAGAGCTCCAGCTCTTCTCAGAGCCGGATCTAGTCAAGTGGCTTGCGCGAGGCAGCTCTGCCGTGGGCGAGAGTCGCCCAGGCTTGCCTCGCTGCTAGCCTTCCTGCCCAGGAAGGAGCAGGCTGTGCGATGCTGGGAGAGGCCACTGGCGCCTTCCTGGCCTCAGCTCCGCTCCTGCCTTGCCTTTGCAGCCAGGCCCCAGGCGTCCTTGGGGACGGCTTTGGGGTCGGTGGCTTGCACCCAGCCAGCGCTCCAGCTGTGGAGGGCTCTATTAGAGGAAGGGGAGGGCAAGTGCAGGGCTCCTCCAGCGGTTGCTTGGCCGCCCAGACTCAGCGCCGCACCGAGAGCACAAGGCTCCCAGGTCCCCTGGCTGTGGTCTGCAGCCCCACACACCCGGAGGCTGACTCCGTGGGCACCCGGAATTTGCCTGACAGACGTCATTTCCCTGGGGCTCTCTTCCCCAGCAGAGACGTGTGCAGGTGGTTGGGGCCCTGCCCCTGCGTGTCTGGGCTCCCGCCCACAGCCCCCAGCTCAGGGGAAGCAGCCCCTGAGCCGAGACCTGCAGGAAGCGCGGGGCGCCCCCGCCTGGAAGCCTAGTGCACAGCATGCGGGAAGCGAGCCTCCTCGGGGAAGAGGAGGCAGCCCAGCTGTGTGCGGCTGCGATCACTTCTTGGCCGGAGCCCAGTGCGCCTCCAGGACGGCAGAGCTCCAGCTCTGCTCAGAGGCCAGATCTGGCAGAGTTGCTGGCGTGGGGCTGCTCTGCCCTGGGTGAGCCTTGCCAGACTTGCCTCGCGTCTAGGCTTCCTGACCAGGAAGGAGAAGGCTGCGCGAGACTGGGAGACGCTACTGGCGCCTTCCTGGCCTCGGCTCCACTCCCTGCCTTGCCTTTGCACCTAGTCCCAGGCATCCTTGCAGTGGCTTTAGAGGCCGGTGTGTTGCACACTGCCAAGGGCTCCAGCAGTGAGAGCTCTGTCATAGGGCAGGGAATGGCAACTGCAGGGCTCTTACAGCGGTTGCTCGGCCTTCCAGACTAAGCACAGCACGGAGAGCACCAGGCTCCCAGCGCCCCTGGCTGGGGTCTGCAGCCCCACACACCCGGATGCTGACTCCGTGAGCGCCCAGAAGGTGCCTGACCGTCGTCATTTCCCGAGTGCTCTCCTCCCCTGCAGAGACGTGTGCAGGAGGTTGGGGCTGCCCCTGCGTGTCTGGGCTCCGCCCACAGCCCCAGCTCAGGGGAAGCAGCCCCTGAGCCAAGACCTGCAGGAGGCGCGGGGCGTCCCTGCCTGGAAGCCACGTGCACAGTTCGCGGGGACGCGAGCCTCCTTGGGAAGAGTCGAGGGAGCCAAGCCGCTTGCAGCTGCAATCCCTGCTTGGGCGGAGCCGAGTGCGCGTCCAGTACCGCAGAGCTCCAGCTCTTCTCAGAGGCCGGATCTAGTCAAGTGGCTTGCGCGAGGCAGCTCTGCCGTGGGCGAGAGTCGCCCAGGCTTGCCTCGCTGCTAGCCTTCCTGCCCAGGAAGGAGCAGGCTGTGCGATGCTGGGAGAGGCCACTGGCGCCTTCCTGGCCTCAGCTCCGCTCCTGCCTTGCCTTTGCAGCCAGGCCCCAGGCGTCCTTGGGGACGGCTTTGGGGTCGGTGGCTTGCACCCAGCCAGCGCTCCAGCTGTGAGGGCTCTATTAGAGGAAGGGGAGGGCAAGTGCAGGGCTCCTCCAGCGGTTGCTTGGCCGCCCAGACTCAGCGCCGCACCGAGAGCACAAGGCTCCCAGGTCCCCTGGCTGTGGTCTGCAGCCCCACACACCCGGAGGCTGACTCCGTGGGCACCCGGAATTTGCCTGACAGACGTCATTTCCCTGGGGCTCTCTTCCCCAGCAGAGACGTGTGCAGGTGGTTGGGGCCTGCCCCTGCGTGTCTGGGCTCCCGCCCACAGCCCCAGCTCAGGGGAAGCAGCCCCTGAGCCGAGACCTGCAGGAAGCGCGGGGCGCCCCCGCCTGGAAGCCTAGTGCACAGCATGCGGGAAGCGAGCCTCCTCGGGGGAAGAGGAGGCAGCCCAGCTGTGTGCGGCTGCGATCACTTCTTGGCCGGAGCCCAGTGCGCCTCCAGGACGGCAGAGCTCCAGCTCTGCTCAGAGGCCAGATCTGGCAGAGTTGCTGGCGTGGGGCTGCTCTGCCCTGGGTGAGCCTTGCCAGACTTGCCTCGCGTCTAGGCTTCCTGACCAGGAAGGAGAAGGCTGCGCGAGACTGGGAGACGCTACTGGCGCCTTCCTGGCCTCGGCTCCACTCCTGCCTTGCCTTTGCACCTAGTCCCCAGGCATCCTTGCAGTGGCTTTAGAGGCCGGTGTGTTGCACACTGCCAAGGGCTCCAGCAGTGAGAGCTCTGTCATAGGGCAGGGAATGGCAACTGCAGGGCTCTTACAGCGGTTTCTCGGCCTTCCAGACTAAGCACAGCACGGAGAGCACCAGGCTCCCAGCGCCCCTGGCTGGGGTCTGCAGCCCCACACACCCGGATGCTGACTCCGTGAGCGCCCAGAAGGTGCCTGACCGTCGTCATTTCCCGAGTGCTCTCCTCCCCTGCAGAGACGTGTGCAGGAGGTTTGGGCTGCCCCTGCGTGTCTGGGCTCCCGCCCACAGCCCCAGCTCAGGGGAAGCAGCCCCTGAGCCAAGACCTGCAGGAGGCGCGGGGCGTCCCTGCCTGGAAGCCACGTGCACAGTTCGCGGGGACGCGAGCCTCCTTGGGAAGAGTCGAGGGAGCCAAGCCGCTTGCAGCTGCAATCCCTGCTTGGGCGGAGCCGAGTGCGCGTCCAGTACCGCAGAGCTCCAGCTCTTCTCAGAGGCCGGAACTAGGTCAAGTGGCTTGCGCGAGGCAGCTCTGCCGTGGGCGAGAGTCGCCCAGGCTTGCCTCGCTGCTAGCCTTCCTGCCCAGGAAGGAGCAGGCTGTGCGATGCTGGGAGAGGCCACTGGCGCCTTCCTGGCCTCAGCTCCGCTCCTGCCTTGCCTTTGCAGCCAGGCCCCAGGCGTCCTTGGGGACGGCTTTGGGGTCGGTGGCTTGCACCCAGCCAGCGCTCCAGCTGTGAGGGCTCTATTAGAGGAAGGGGAGGGCAAGTGCACGGCTCCTCCAGCGGTTGCTTGGCCGCCCAGACTCAGCGCCGCACCGCGAGCACAAGGCTCCCAGGTCCCCTGGCTGTGGTCTGCAGCCCCACACACCCGGAGGCTGACTCCGTGGGCACCCGGAATTTGCCTGACAGACGTCATTTCCCTGGGGCTCTCTTCCCCAGCAGAGACGTGTGCAGGTGGTTGGGGCCTGCCCTGCGTGTCTGGGCTCCCGCCCACAGCCCCAGCTCAGGGGAAGCAGCCCCTGAGCCGAGACCTGCAGGAAGCGCGGGGCGCCCCCGCCTGGAAGCCTAGTGCACAGCATGCGGGAAGCGAGCCTCCTCGGGGGAAGAGGAGGCAGCCCAGCTGTGTGCGGCTGCGATCACTTCTTGGCCGGAGCCCAGTGCGCCTCCAGGACGGCAGAGCTCCAGCTCTGCTCAGAGGCCAGATCTGGCAGAGTTGCTGGCGTGGGGCTGCTCTGCCCTGGGTGAGCCTTGCCAGACTTGCCTCGCGTCTAGGCTTCCTGACCAGGAAGGAGAAGGCTGCGCGAGACTGGGAGACGCTACTGGCGCCTTCCTGGCCTCGGCTCCACTCCTGCCTTGCCTTTGCACCTAGTCCCCCAGGCATCCTTGCAGTGGCTTTAGAGGCCGGTGTGTTGCACACTGCCAAGGGCTCCAGCAGTGAGAGCTCTGTCATAGGGCAGGGAATGGCAACTGCAGGGCTCTTACAGCGGTTTGCTCGGCCTTCCAGACTAAGCACAGCACGGAGAGCACCAGGCTCCCAGCGCCCCTGGCTGGGGTCTGCAGCCCCACACACCCGGATGCTGACTCCGTGAGCGCCAGAAGGTGCCTGACCGTCGTCATTTCCCGAGTGCTCTCCTCCCCTGCAGAGACGTGTGCAGGAGGTTGGGGCTGCCCCTGCGTGTCTGGGCTCCCGCCCACAGCCCCAGCTCAGGGAAGCAGCCCCCTGAGCCAAGACCTGCAGGAGGCGCGGGGCGTCCCTGCCTGGAAGCCACGTGCACAGTTCGCGGGGACGCGAGCCTCCTTGGGAAGAGTCGAGGGAGCCAAGCCGCTTGCAGCTGCAATCCCTGCTTGGGCGGAGCCGAGTGCGCGTCCAGTACCGCAGAGCTCCAGCTCTTCTCAGAGGCCGGATCTAGTCAAGTGGCTTGCGCGAGGCAGCTCTGCCGTGGGCGAGAGTCGCCCAGGCTTGCCTCGCTGCTAGCCTTCCCTGCCCAGGAAGGAGCAGGCTGTGCGATGCTGGGAGAGGCCACTGGCGCCTTCCTGGCCTCAGCTCCGCTCCTGCCTTGCCTTTGCAGCCAGGCCCCAGGCGTCCTTGGGGACGGCTTTGGGGTCGGTGGCTTGCACCCTGCCAGCGCTCCAGCTGTGAGGGCTCTATTAGAGGAAGGGGAGGGCAAGTGCAGGGCTCCTCCAGCGGTTGCTTGGCCGCCCAGACTCAGCGCCGCACCGAGAGCACAAGGCTCCCAGGTCCCCTGGCTGTGGTCTGCAGCCCCACACACCCGGAGGCTGACTCCGTGGGCACCCGGAATTTGCCTGACAGACGTCATTTCCCTGGGGCTCTCTTCCCCAGCAGAGACGTGTGCAGGTGGTTGGGGCCTGCCCCTGCGTGTCTGGGCTCCCGCCCACAGCCCCAGCTCAGGGGAAGCAGCCCCTGAGCCGAGACCTGCAGGAAGCGCGGGGCGCCCCCGCCTGGAAGCCTAGTGCACAGCATGCGGGAAGCGAGCCTCCTCGGGGGAAGAGGAGGCAGCCCAGCTGTGTGCGGCTGCGATCACTTCTTGGCCGGAGCCCAGTGCGCCTCCAGGACGGCAGAGCTCCAGCTCTGCTCAGAGGCCAGATCTGGCAGAGTTGCTGGCGTGGGGCTGCTCTGCCCTGGGTGAGCCTTGCCAGACTTGCCTCGCGTCTAGGCTTCCTGACCAGGAAGGAGAAGGCTGCGTGAGACTGGGAGACGCTACTGGCGCCTTCCTGGCCTCGGCTCCACTCCTGCCTTGCCTTTGCACCTAGTCCCCAGGCATCCTTGCAGTGGCTTTAGAGGCCGGTGTGTTGCACACTGCCAAGGGCTCCAGCAGTGAGAGCTCTGTCATAGGGCAGGGAATGGCAACTGCAGGGCTCTTACAGCGGTTGCTCGGCCTTCCAGACTAAGCACAGCACGGAGAGCACCAGGCTCCCAGCGCCCCTGGCTGGGGTCTGCAGCCCCACACACCCGGATGCTGACTCCGTGAGCGCCCAGAAGGTGCCTGACCGTCGTCATTTCCCGAGTGCTCTCCTCCCCTGCAGAGACGTGTGCAGGAGGTTGGGGCTGCCCCTGCGTGTCTGGGCTCCCGCCCACAGCCCCAGCTCAGGGGAAGCAGCCCCTGAGCCCAAGACCTGCAGGAGGCGCGGGGCGTCCCTGCCTGGAAGCCACGTGCACAGTTCGCGGGGGACGCGAGCCTCCTTGGGAAGAGTCGAGGGAGCCAAGCCGCTTGCAGCTGCAATCCCTGCTTGGGCGGAGCCGAGTGCGCGTCCAGTACCGCAGAGCTCCAGCTCTTCTCAGAGGCCGGATCTAGTCAAGTGGCTTGCGCGAGGCAGCTCTGCCGTGGGCGAGAGTCGCCCAGGCTTGCTTCGCTGCTAGCCTTCCTGCCCAGGAAGGAGCAGGCTGTGCGATGCTGGGAGAGGCCACTGGCGCCTTCCTGGCCTCAGCTCCGCTCCTGCCTTGCCTTTGCAGCCAGGCCCCAGGCGTCCTTGGGGACGGCTTTGGGGTCGGTGGCTTGCACCCTGCCAGCGCTCCAGCTGTGAGGGCTCTATTAGAGGAAGGGGAGGGCAAGTGCAGGGCTCCTCCAGCGGTTGCTTGGCCGCCCAGACTCAGCGCCGCAGCGAGAGCACAAGGCTCCCAGGTCCCCTGGCTGTGGTCTGCAGCCCCACACACCCGGAGGCTGACTCCGTGGGCACCCGGAATTTGCCTGACAGACGTCATTTCCCTGGGGCTCTCCTCCCCAGCAGAGACGTGTGCAGGTGGTTGGGGCCTGCCCCTGCGTGTCCGGGCTCCCGCCCACAGCCCCAGCTCAGGGGAAGCAGCCCCTGAGCCGAGACCTGCAGGAAGCGCGGGGCGCCCCCGCCTGGAAGCCTAGTGCACAGCATGCGGGAAGCGAGCCTCCTCGGGGGAAGAGGAGGCAGCCCAGCTGCGTGCGGCTGCGATCACTTCTTGGCCGGAGCCCAGTGCGCCTCCAGGACGGCAGAGCTCCAGCTCTGCTCAGAGGCCAGATCTGGCAGAGTTGCTGGCGTGGGGCTGCTCTGCCCTGGGTGAGCCTTGCCAGACTTGCCTCGCGTCTAGGCTTCCTGACCAGGAAGGAGAAGGCTGCGCGAGACTGGGAGACGCTACTGGCGCCTTCCTGGCCTCGGCTCCACTCCTGCCTTGCCTTTGCACCTAGTCCCCAGGCATCCTTGCAGTGGCTTTAGAGGCCGGTGTGTTGCACACTGCCAAGGGCTCCAGCAGTGAGAGCTCTGTCATAGGGCAGGGAATGGCAACTGCAGGGCTCTTACAGCGGTTGCTCGGCCTTCCAGACTAAGCACAGCACGGAGAGCACCAGGCTCCAGCGCCCCTGGCTGGGGTCTGCAGCCCCACACACCCGGATGCTGACTCCGTGAGCGCCCAGAAGGTGCCTGACCGTCGTCATTTCCCGAGTGCTCTCCTCCCCTGCAGAGACGTGTGCAGGAGGTTGGGGCTGCCCCTGCGTGTCTGGGCTCCCGCCCACAGCCCCAGCTCAGGGGAAGCAGCCCCCTGAGCCAAGACCTGCAGGAGGCGCGGGGCGTCCCTGCCTGGAAGCCACGTGCACAGTTCGCGGGGACGCGAGCCTCCTTGGGAAGAGTCGAGGGAGCCAAGCCGCTTGCAGCTGCAATACCTGCTTGGGCGGAGCCGAGTGCGCGTCCAGTACCGCAGAGCTCCAGCTCTTCTCAGAGGCCGGAACTAGTCAAGTGGCTTGCGCGAGGCAGCTCTGCGTGGGCGAGAGTCGCCCAGGCTTGCCTCGCTGCTAGCCTTCCTGCCCAGGAAGGAGCAGGCTGTGCGATGCTGGGAGAGGCCACTGGCGCCTTCCTGGCCTCAGCTCCGCTCCTGCCTTGCCTTTGCAGCCAGGCCCCAGGCGTCCTTGGGGACGGCTTTGGGGTCGGTGGCTTGCACCCAGCCAGCGCTCCAGCTGTGAGGGCTCTATTAGAGGAAGGGGAGGGCAAGTGCACGGCTCCTCCAGCGGTTGCTTGGCCACCCAGACTCAGCGCCGCACCGAGAGCACAAGGCTCCCAGGTCCCCTGGCTGTGGTCTGCAGCCCCACACACCCGGAGGCTGACTCCGTGGGCACCCGGAATTTGCCTGACAGACGTCATTTCCCTGGGGCTCTCTTCCCCAGCAGAGACGTGTGCAGGTGGTTGGGGCCTGCCCCTGCGTGTCTGGGCTCCCGCCCACAGCCCCAGCTCAGGGGAAGCAGCCCCTGAGCCGAGACCTGCAGGAAGCGCGGGGCGCCCCCGCCTGGAAGCCTAGTGCACAGCATGCGGAAGCGAGCCTCCTCGGGGGAAGAGGAGGCAGCCCAGCTGTGTGCGGCTGCGATCACTTCTTGGCCGGAGCCCAGTGCGCCTCCAGGACGGCAGAGCTCCAGCTCTGCTCAGAGGCCAGATCTGGCAGAGTTGCTGGCGTGGGGCTGCTCTGCCCTGGGTGAGCCTTGCCAGACTTGCCTCGCGTCTAGGCTTCCTGACCAGGAAGGAGAAGGCTGCGCGAGACTGGGAGACGCTACTGGCGCCTTCCTGGCCTCGGCTCCACTCCTGCCTTGCCTTTGCACCTAGTCCCCCAGGCATCCTTGCAGTGGCTTTAGAGGCCGGTGTGTTGCACACTGCCAAGGGCTCCAGCAGTGAGAGCTCTGTCATAGGGCAGGGAATGGCAACTGCAGGGCTCTTACAGCGGTTGCTCGGCCTTCCAGACTAAGCACAGCACGGAGAGCACCAGGCTCCCAGCGCCCCTGGCTGGGGTCTGCAGCCCCACACACCCGGATGCTGACTCCGTGAGCGCCCAGAAGGTGCCTGACCGTCGTCATTTCCCGAGTGCTCTCCTCCCCTGCAGAGACGTGTGCAGGAGGTTGGGGCTGCCCCTGCGTGTCTGGGCTCCCGCCCACAGCCCCAGCTCAGGGGAAGCAGCCCCTGAGCCAAGACCTGCAGGAGGCGCGGGGCGTCCCTGCCTGGAAGCCACGTGCACAGTTCGCGGGGGACGCGAGCCTCCTTGGGAAGAGTCGAGGGAGCCAAGCCGCTTGCAGCTGCAATCCCTGCTTGGGCGGAGCCGAGTGCGCGTCCAGTACCGCAGAGCTCCAGCTCTTCTCAGAGGCCGGATCTAGTCAAGTGGCTTGCGCGAGGCAGCTCTGCCGTGGGCGAGAGTCGCCCAGGCTTGCTTCGCTGCTAGCCTTCCTGCCCAGGAAGGAGCAGGCTGTGCGATGCTGGGAGAGGCCACTGGCGCCTTCCTGGCCTCAGCTCCGCTCCTGCCTTGCCTTTGCAGCCAGGCCCCAGGCGTCCTTGGGGACGGCTTTGGGGTCGGTGGCTTGCACCCTGCCAGCGCTCCAGCTGTGAGGGCTCTATTAGAGGAAGGGGAGGGCAAGTGCAGGGCTCCTCCAGCGGTTGCTTGGGCCGCCCAGACTCAGCGCCGCAGCGAGAGCACAAGGCTCCCAGGTCCCCTGGCTGTGGTCTGCAGCCCCACACACCCGGAGGCTGACTCCGTGGGCACCCGGAATTTGCCTGACAGACGTCATTTCCCTGGGGCTCTCCTCCCCAGCAGAGACGTGTGCAGGTGGTTGGGGCCTGCCCCTGCGTGTCTGGGCTCCCGCCCACAGCCCCAGCTCAGGGGAAGCAGCCCCTGAGCCGAGACCTGCAGGAAGCGCGGGGCGCCCCCGCCTGGAAGCCTAGTGCACAGCATGCGGGAAGCGAGCCTCCTCGGGGAAGAGGAGGCAGCCCAGCTGCGTGCGGCTGCGATCACTTCTTGGCCGGAGCCCAGTGCGCCTCCAGGACGGCAGAGCTCCAGCTCTGCTCAGAGGCCAGATCTGGCAGAGTTGCTGGCGTGGGGCTGCTCTGCCCTGGGTGAGCCTTGCCAGACTTGCCTCGCGTCTAGGCTTCCTGACCAGGAAGGAGAAGGCTGCGCGAGACTGGGAGACGCTACTGGCGCCTTCCTGGCCCTCGGCTCCACTCTGCCTTGCCTTTGCACCTAGTCCCCAGGCATCCTTGCAGTGGCTTTAGAGGCCGGTGTGTTGCACACTGCCAAGGGCTCCAGCAGTGAGAGCTCTGTCATAGGGCAGGGAATGGCAACTGCAGGGCTCTTACAGCGGTTGCTCGGCCTTCCAGACTAAGCACAGCACGGAGAGCACCAGGCTCCCAGCGCCCCTGGCTGGGGTCTGCAGCCCCACACACCCGGATGCTGACTCCGTGAGCGCCCAGAAGGTGCCTGACCGTCGTCATTTCCCGAGTGCTCTCCTCCCCTGCAGAGACGTGTGCAGGAGGTTGGGGCTGCCCCTGCGTGTCTGGCTCCCGCCCACAGCCCCAGCTCAGGGGAAGCAGCCCCTGAGCCAAGACCTGCAGGAGGCGCGGGGCGTCCCTGCCTGGAAGCCACGTGCACAGTTCGCGGGGACGCGAGCCTCCTTGGGAAGAGTCGAGGGAGCCAAGCCGCTTGCAGCTGCAATCCCTGCTTGGGCGGAGCCGAGTGCGCGTCCAGTACCGCAGAGCTCCAGCTCTTCTCAGAGGCCGGATCTAGTCAAGTGGCTTGCGCGAGGCAGCTCTGCCGTGGCGAGAGTCGCCCAGGCTTGCTTCGCTGCTAGCCTTCCTGCCCAGGAAGGAGCAGGCTGTGCGATGCTGGGAGAGGCCACTGGCGCCTTCCTGGCCTCAGCTCCGCTCCTGCCTTGCCTTTGCAGCCAGGCCCCAGGCGTCCTTGGGGACGGCTTTGGGGTCGGTGGCTTGCACCCTGCCAGCGCTCCAGCTGTGAGGGCTCTATTAGAGGAAGGGGAGGGCAAGTGCAGGGCTCCTCCAGCGGTTGCTTGGCCGCCCAGACTCAGCGCCGCAGCGAGAGCACAAGGCTCCCAGGTCCCCTGGCTGTGGTCTGCAGCCCCACACACCCGGAGGCTGACTCCGTGGGCACCCGGAATTTGCCTGACAGACGTCATTTCCCTGGGGCTCTCCTCCCCAGCAGAGACGTGTGCAGGTGGTTGGGGCCTGCCCCTGCGTGTCTGGGCTCCCGCCCACAGCCCCAGCTCAGGGGAAGCAGCCCCTGAGCCGAGACCTGCAGGAAGCGCGGGGCGCCCCCCGCCTGGAAGCCTAGTGCACAGCATGCGGGAAGCGAGCCTCCTCGGGGGGAAGAGGAGGCAGCCCAGCTGCGTGCGGCTGCGATCACTTCTTGGCCGGAGCCCAGTGCGCCTCCAGGACGGCAGAGCTCCAGCTCTGCTCAGAGGCCAGATCTGGCAGAGTTGCTGGCGTGGGGCTGCTCTGCCCTGGGTGAGCCTTGCCAGACTTGCCTCGCGTCTAGGCTTCCTGACCAGGAAGGAGAAGGCTGCGCGAGACTGGGAGACGCTACTGGCGCCTTCCTGGCCTCGGCTCCACTCCTGCCTTGCCTTTGCACCTAGTCCCCAGGCATCCTTGCAGTGGCTTTAGAGGCCGGTGTGTTGCACACTGCCAAGGGCTCCAGCAGTGAGAGCTCTGTCATAGGGCAGGGAATGGCAACTGCAGGGCTCTTACAGCGGTTTGCTCGGCCTTCCAGACTAAGCACAGCACGGAGAGCACCAGGCTCCCAGCGCCCCTGGCTGGGGTCTGCAGCCCCACACACCCGGATGCTGACTCCGTGAGCGCCCAGAAGGTGCCTGACCGTCGTCATTTCCCGAGTGCTCTCCTCCCCTGCAGAGACGTGTGCAGGAGGTTGGGGCTGCCCCTGCGTGTCTGGGCTCCCGCCCACAGCCCCAGCTCAGGGGAAGCAGCCCCTGAGCCAAGACCTGCAGGAGGCGCGGGGCGTCCCTGCCTGGAAGCCACGTGCACAGTTCGCGGGGACGCGAGCCTCCTTGGAAGAGTCGAGGGAGCCAAGCCGCTTGCAGCTGCAATCCCTGCTTGGGCGGAGCCGAGTGCGCGTCCAGTACCGCAGAGCTCCAGCTCTTCTCAGAGGCCGGATCTAGTCAAGTGGCTTGCGCGAGGCAGCTCTGGCCGTGGGCGAGAGTCGCCCAGGCTTGCTTCGCTGCTAGCCTTCCTGCCCAGGAAGGAGCAGGCTGTGCGATGCTGGGAGAGGCCACTGGCGCCTTCCTGGCCTCAGCTCCGCTCCTGCCTTGCCTTTGCAGCCAGGCCCCAGGCGTCCTTGGGGACGGCTTTGGGGTCGGTGGCTTGCACCCTGCCAGCGCTCCAGCTGTGAGGGCTCTATTAGAGGAAGGGGAGGGCAAGTGCAGGGCTCCTCCAGCGGTTGCTTGGCCGCCCAGACTCAGCGCCGCAGCGAGAGCACAAGGCTCCCAGGTCCCCTGGCTGTGGTCTGCAGCCCCACACACCCGGAGGCTGACTCCGTGGGCACCCGGAATTTGCCTGACAGACGTCATTTCCCTGGGGCTCTCCTCCCCAGCAGAGACGTGTGCAGGTGGTTGGGGCCTGCCCCTGCGTGTCTGGGCTCCCGCCCACAGCCCCAGCTCAGGGGAAGCAGCCCCTGAGCCGAGACCTGCAGGAAGCGCGGGGCGCCCCCGCCTGGAAGCCTAGTGCACAGCATGCGGGGAAGCGAGCCTCCTCGGGGGAAGAGGAGGCAGCCCAGCTGCGTGCGGCTGCGATCACTTCTTGGCCGGAGCCCAGTGCGCCTCCAGGACGGCAGAGCTCCAGCTCTGCTCAGAGGCCAGATCTGGCAGAGTTGCTGGCGTGGGGCTGCTCTGCCCTGGGTGAGCCTTGCCAGACTTGCCTCGCGTCTAGGCTTCCTGACCAGGAAGGAGAAGGCTGCGCGAGACTGGGAGACGCTACTGGCGCCTTCCTGGCCTCGGCTCCACTCCTGCCTTGCCTTTGCACCTAGTCCCCAGGCATCCTTGCAGTGGCTTTAGAGGCCGGTGTGTTGCACACTGCCAAGGGCTCAGCAGTGAGAGCTCTGTCATAGGGCAGGGAATGGCAACTGCAGGGCTCTTACAGCGGTTGCTCGGCCTTCCAGACTAAGCACAGCACGGAGAGCACCAGGCTCCCAGCGCCCCTGGCTGGGGTCTGCAGCCCCACACACCCGGATGCTGACTCCGTGAGCGCCCAGAAGGTGCCTGACCGTCGTCATTTCCCGAGTGCTCTCCTCCCCTGCAGAGACGTGTGCAGGAGGTTGGGGCTGCCCCTGCGTGTCTGGGCTCCCGCCCACAGCCCCAGCTCAGGGGAAGCAGCCCCTGAGCCAAGACCTGCAGGAGGCGCGGGGCGTCCCTGCCTGGAAGCCACGTGCCACAGTTCGCGGGGACGCGAGCCTCCTTGGGAAGAGTCGAGGGAGCCAAGCCGCTTGCAGCTGCAATCCCTGCTTGGGCGGAGCCGAGTGCGCGTCCAGTACCCGCAGAGCTCCAGCTCTTCTCAGAGGCCGGATCTAGTCAAGTGGCTTGCGCGAGGCAGCTCTGCCGTGGGCGAGAGTCGCCCAGGCTTGCTTCGCTGCTAGCCTTCCTGCCCAGGA
>NW_026291811.1:0-29160 GCF_023091745.1 Budorcas taxicolor
CTACTATTCAGGAAAAAAAGAGCCATTTGGATATATAGGAATAGTATGAGCCATAATATCAATTGGATTTCTAGGATTTATTGTATGAGCCCATCATATATTCACAGTCGGAATAGACGTCGATACACGAGCTTACTTTACATCCGCTACTATAATTATTGCTATCCCAACCGGAGTAAAAGTCTTTAGTTGGCTAGCAACACTTCACGGAGGAAATATCAAATGATCCCCCGCTATAATATGAGCCCTAGGCTTCATTTTCCTTTTTACAGTTGGAGGACTAACTGGAATTGTTTTAGCCAACTCCTCCCTTGACATCGTTCTCCACGACACATACTATGTGGTAGCACATTTCCACTACGTACTATCAATAGGAGCTGTATTCGCTATCATAGGAGGATTTGTACATTGATTTCCCTTATTCTCAGGCTACACCCTTAATGACACATGAGCCAAAATCCATTTCGCAATTATATTTGTAGGTGTTAACATGACCTTCTTCCCACAACATTTCTTAGGGCTATCTGGTATACCACGACGATACTCCGATTACCCAGACGCATATACAATATGAAACACTATTTCATCTATAGGCTCATTCATCTCACTAACGGCAGTAATATTAATGACTTTTATCATCTGAGAAGCATTTGCATCCAAACGGGAAGTCTTAACCGTGGACCTAACCACAACAAATCTAGAATGACTAAACGGATGCCCTCCACCATATCACACATTTGAAGAACCTACATACATTAACCTAAAATAAGAGAGGAAGGAATTGAACCCCCTATTATCGGTTTCAAGCCAACACCATAACCACTATGTCTCTCTCAATAAACGAGATGTTAGTAAAACATTACATAACCTTGTCAAGATTAAATTACAGGTGAAAGTCCCGTACATCTCATATGGCATATCCCGTACAGCTAGGCTTTCAAGACGCAACATCACCCATCATAGAAGAACTGCTACACTTTCACGATCACACTCTGATAATTGTTTTCCTAATTAGCTCACTAGTACTCTATATTATCTTACTGATACTAACAACAAAACTAACCCATACCAGCACCATAGACGCACAAGAAGTAGAAACAATCTGAACCATTCTACCAGCCATTATTCTGATTATAATTGCTCTCCCATCCCTACGAATTCTATACATAATAGACGAAATCAACAACCCATCTCTCACAGTAAAGACCATAGGACATCAATGATACTGAAGTTATGAGTACACAGACTATGAAGACTTAAGCTTCGACTCCTATATAATTCCAACATCAGAATTGAAACCTGGAGAACTACGATTACTAGAAGTAGATAACCGAGCTGTATTACCTATAGAAATAACAATTCGAATACTAATCTCCTCCGAAGACGTTTTACACTCATGAGCAGTTCCCTCTCTAGGACTAAAAACAGACGCAATTCCAGGCCGTTTAAATCAAACAACCCTCATATCAACTCGTCCAGGCCTATTTTACGGCCAATGCTCAGAAATCTGCGGATCAAATCATAGTTTCATACCAATCGTTCTCGAACTAGTCCCATTAGAATATTTTGAAAAGTGATCTGCATCAATGTTATAAGTCATCAAGAAGCTATGCCAGCATTAACCTTTTAAGTTAAAGACCGAGAGCACAACACTCTCCTTGATGACATGCCACAACTAGACACATCAACGTGACTCACGACAATTCTATCAATATTTTTAGTCCTCTTTATTGTTCTCCAATTAAAAATCTCAAAACACGATTTCTACTATAACCCAAAATTAATAACAACAAAAACGCCAAAACAAGACGCCCCTTGAGAAACAAAATGAACGAAAATCTATTTACCTCTTTCATTACCCCTGTAATTCTAGGCCTCCCCCTTGTTACTCTCGTCATTATATTCCCTAGCTTACTATTTCCTACATCAAACCGACTAATTAATAACCGCCTTATCTCCCTCCAACAATGAGCACTTCAACTCATGTCAAAACAAATAATAAGCACTCACAACACCAAAGGACAAACATGAACATTGATATTAATGTCCCTAATTCTATTTATTGGGTCTACAAATTTATTAGGCTTATTACCCCATTCATTTACACCAACCACACAACTATCAATAAATTTAGGCATGGCTATTCCCCTATGAGCAGGGGCCGTAGTTACAGGCTTCCGCAACAAAACCAAAGCATCACTCGCCCACTTCCTACCACAAGGAACACCTACCCCACTAATCCCAATACTGGTAATTATCGAAACCATCAGCCTCTTCATCCAACCAGTAGCCCTTGCCGTACGATTAACAGCCAACATCACAGCAGGGCACTTATTAATTCACTTAATCGGAGGAGCTACCCTTGCATTATTAAATATCAATACCACAACAGCACTTATTACATTTACTATTTTAGCTCTACTAACAATCCTCGAATTCGCAGTAGCTATAGTTCAAGCCTACGTATTCACCCTCCTAGTTAGCTTATATCTGCACGACAATACATAATGACACACCAAACCCACGCCTATCACATAGTAAACCCAAGTCCCTGACCCCTCACAGGAGCACTATCTGCCCTCCTAATAACATCTGGCCTCATCATGTGATTTCACTTCAATTCAACAGCTCTACTGACCCTAGGCCTAACAACAAACATACTTACAATATACCAATGATGACGAGATGTAATCCGAGAAAGTACCTTTCAAGGCCACCATACTCCTGCTGTCCAAAAAAGCCTTCGCTACGGAATAATCCTCTTCATCGTCTCCGAAGTCCTATTCTTCACTGGCTTCTTCTGAGCCTTCTATCACTCAAGCCTTGCTCCTACACCCGAATTAGGCAGCTGCTGACCCCCAACAGGCATTCACCCACTTAACCCCTTAGAAGTCCCACTACTCAACACCTCTGTCCTTCTAGCCTCAGGAGTCTCCATTACCTGAGCCCACCACAGCCTCATAGAAGGGAACCGTAACCACATGCTACAAGCCTTATTCATCACCATTACGTTAGGCGTATACTTTACACTTCTACAAGCATCAGAATACTATGAAGCTCCCTTTACAATCTCAGACGGAGTTTACGGCTCAACTTTCTTCGTAGCTACAGGATTCCACGGCCTCCATGTCATTATTGGATCTACTTTCTTAATTGTCTGCTTCCTCCGCCAACTAAAATTTCACTTTACCTCCAATCACCATTTCGGCTTCGAAGCCGCTGCCTGATATTGACACTTCGTAGACGTAGTATGACTTTTCCTCTATGTTTCCATCTACTGATGAGGCTCATGTTCTTTTAGTATTAATTAGTACAACTGACTTCCAATCAGTTAGCTTCGGCCTAACCCGAAAAAGAACAATAAACCTTATAATTACCCTCCTAACTAACTTTACACTAGCTACATTGCTCGTGACCATCGCATTCTGACTCCCCCAACTAAACGTATACTCAGAAAAAACAAGCCCATACGAATGTGGATTCGACCCCATAGGATCTGCTCGCCTTCCTTTCTCCATAAAATTCTTTCTAGTAGCTATCACATTCCTCCTCTTCGATCTAGAAATTGCACTACTTCTACCACTACCATGGGCCTCACAAACAACTAACCTTAACACAATGCTTACTATATCCCTTCTCCTAATTTTCCTACTAGCCACAAGCCTAGCCTATGAATGAACCCAAAAAGGATTAGAATGGACCGAATATGGTACTTAGTTTAAACCAAAATAAATGATTTCGACTCATTAGATTATGATCAAACTCATAAGTACCAAATGTCCCTCGTATACATAAATATTATAATAGCATTCATAGTATCTCTCACGGGATTACTAATGTATCGATCTCACCTAATATCCTCCCTCCTATGCCTGGAAGGAATAATATTGTCCTTATTCGTTATAGCTACCCTAATAATCCTAAACTCACACTTCACTTTAGCCAGTATAATACCCATTATTCTACTAGTTTTCGCAGCCTGCGAAGCAGCACTAGGCCTATCCTTGCTAGTAATGGTATCAAACACATACGGCACCGACTACGTACAAAACCTTAATCTGCTACAATGCTAAAATACATTATTTCCACAATAATACTTATACCCCTAACCTGGCTATCAAAAAATAACATAATCTGAATTAACTCCACACTCCACAGCTTACTAATTAGCCTTACAAGCCTACTCCTTATAAACCAATTTGGCGATAACAGCCTCAACTTCTCATTAACTTTCTTCTCCGACTCCTTATCTACACCACTACTTATTCTAACCATATGACTCCTCCCCTTAATACTTATAGCTAGCCAGCATCACCTATCAAAAGAAAACCCAGCCCGAAAAAAATTCTTCATCTCAATACTAATCCTATTACAACTATTTCTAATTATGACATTCTCTGCTACAGAACTAATTCTCTTTTATATTATATTTGAAGCAACACTAGTTCCCACACTCATTATTATTACCCGATGAGGGAACCAAACAGAACGCCTAAATGCCGGTCTCTACTTCTTGTTTTATACACTAGCAGGATCCCTACCCTTACTAGTTGCACTAATCTATATTCAAAACACAATAGGATCCCTAAACTTCCTAATTCTACAATACTGAGTACAACCAATACCCAGCTCCTGATCCAACACCTTCATGTGACTAGCATGCATAATAGCCTTTATAGTAAAAATACCACTATACGGACTTCATCTCTGACTACCCAAAGCCCACGTAGAAGCCCCAATTGCAGGCTCCATAGTTCTTGCAGCAATCCTACTAAAACTAGGAGGATACGGCATGTTACGAATTACGCTTCTCCTAGATCCAATCACCGACTTTATAGCATACCCATTCATCATGCTATCACTATGAGGCATAATCATAACCAGCTCAATTTGCCTTCGTCAAACGGACCTGAAATCACTCATCGCGTACTCCTCTATTAGCCACATGGCACTTGTCATCGTTGCAATCCTAATCCAAACACCCTGAAGCTACATAGGAGCCACCGCCCTGATAATTGCCCACGGCCTTACATCCTCTATACTTTTCTGCCTAGCAAATTCTAACTACGAACGAATTCACAGCCGTACAATAATCTTAGCCCGCGGCCTACAAACACTTCTTCCACTAATAGCCACCTGATGACTCCTAGCAAGTCTAACCAACCTGGCTCTACCCCCAACAATCAACCTAATCGGAGAACTATTTGTAGTAATATCGACTTTTTCATGATCTAATATCACAATTATTCTAATAGGACTTAACATAGTAATCACTACTCTCTACACCCTCTATATACTAATCACAACACAACGGGGCAAATACACTCATCATATCAATAACATTTCACCTTCCTTCACACGAGAAAATGCACTCATATCACTACACATACTACCACTACTGCTTCTATCCCTAAACCCAAAAATTATCCTAGGACCCCTATACTGTAAATATAGTTTAAAAAAACATTAGATTGTGAATCTAACAATAGAAGCCTATCACCTTCTTATTTACCGAAAAAGTATGCAAGAACTGCTAATTCTATGCTCCCATGCCTGACAACATGGCTTTTTCAAACTTTTAAAGGATAGCAGTTATCCATTGGTCTTAGGAACCAAAAAATTGGTGCAACTCCAAATAAAAGTAATAAACCTGTTCCCATCCCTCACACTAACTACCCTAATCCTACTAACCGTACCCATCATGACAACTAGTCTTAGCACCCACAAATTCACCAATTACCCACTTTACGTAAAAACAACCATTTCATACGCCTTTATCACTAGTATAATTCCCACTATAATATTTATTCATACAGGACAAGAAATAATTATTTCAAACTGACACTGACTAACCATCCAAACCCTCAAACTATCTCTCAGCTTCAAAATAGATTACTTCTCGACAATATTTATCCCAGTATCACTATTCGTCACATGATCCATCATAGAATTCTCAATATGATACATACATTCCGACCCCAACATCAACCAATTTTTTAAGTACTTACTCTTATTTCTTATCACAATACTCATCCTCGTCACTGCAAATAACATCTTTCAACTATTCATTGGCTGAGAAGGAGTCGGAATTATATCATTTCTACTAATTGGATGGTGATACGGACGAGCAGACGCAAACACAGCAGCTCTACAAGCAATCCTATATAACCGCATTGGCGACATCGGATTTATCCTAGCAATAGCATGATTCCTAATTAACCTCAACACTTGAGACCTTCAACAAATCTTCTTACTAAAACCAGAGAACTCAAATCTACCTCTAATAGGACTAATTCTAGCCGCAACCGGAAAATCCGCACAATTTAGCCTGCACCCATGATTACCCTCCGCAATAGAGGGTCCGACACCTGTCTCAGCATTACTCCACTCAAGTACAATAGTAGTAGCAGGTATTTTCTTACTAATCCGCTTTTATCCATTAACAGAAAACAATAAACTCATCCAATCTACTATACTATGCCTAGGAGCCATTACCACACTATTTACAGCAATATGTGCCCTCACCCAAAATGACATTAAAAAAATCATCGCCTTCTCTACATCCAGCCAACTCGGCCTTATGATAGTAACAATTGGAATTAACCAGCCTCACCTAGCACTTCTTCACATCTGCACCCACGCTTTCTTCAAAGCCATATTATTTCTATGCTCCGGCTCCATCATCCACAATCTAAATAACGAACAAGATATTCGAAAAATAGGAGGCCTATTTAAAGCCATACCATTCACCGCAACAGCCCTTATTATTGGCAGCCTTGCACTAACAGGAATACCTTTCCTCACCGGATTCTACTCCAAAGATCTAATTATTGAATCCGCCAACACGTCATATACCAACGCCTGAGCCCTCTTAATAACACTAATCGCCATCTCCTTCACAGCTATCTACAGTACCCGTATTATTTTCTTCACACTCCTAGGACAACCCCGATTCCCAACCCTTATTTCTATTAATGAAAACAACCCATTCCTAATTAACTCAATTAAACGCTTACTAATCGGAAGTCTTTTCGCAGGATTCATCATTTCTAACAACATCCCCCCAACAACCATTCCCCAAACAACTATACCCTACTACCTAAAAATCACCGCCCTAACAATTACAATCCTAGGCTTTATTCTAGCACTAGAAATTAACAACATAACCCACTACTTAAAGTTCAATTACCCATCAAACATATTCAAATTTTCTAACCTACTAGGATATTATCCCACAGTCATACACCGCTTAACCCCCTATATAAATCTAACAATAAGCCAAAAATCAGCATCCTCCCTTCTAGACCTAACCTGACTAGAAACCATTATACCAAAAACCATCTCACTAACCCAAATAAAAACATCTATCATAATCACAAACCAAAAAGGCTTAATTAAATTATATTTCCTTTCCTTCCTAATTACGATTTGTCACTAGCACAATTCTACTTAATTTCCACGAGTAATCTCTATAATCACCACTACACCAATTAATAAAGATCAACCAGTAACAATAACTAATCAAGTACCATAGCTGTACAAAGCAGCAATCCCCATGGCCTCCTCACTAAAAAACCCAGAATCCCCTGTATCATAAATTACCCAATCCCCCATACCATTAAACTTAAACACAATCTCCACCTCCTTATCCTTCAACACATAGTAAATTATAAAAAACTCCATCAACAAACCAGTAATAAACGTTCCTAAAACAACCTTATTAGAAACCCAAACCTCAGGATACTGCTCAGTAGCCATAGCTGTCGTATAACCAAAAACCACCATTATACCCCCTAAATAAACTAAAAAAACCATTAAACCTAAAAAAGAACCACCATAATTTAACACAATACCACACCCAACCCCACCACTCACAATCAATCCCAACCCCCCATAAATAGGCGAAGGTTTTGAAGAAAACCCTACAAAGCCCATCACAAAAATTACACTTAAAATAAATACAATGTACATAATCATTATTCCTGCATGGAATCTAACCATGACTAATGATATGAAAAACCATCGTTGTTATTCAACTACAAGAACACTAATGATCAACATCCGAAAAACTCACCCACTAATAAAAATCGTAAACAACGCACTCATTGACCTCCCAACTCCATCAAACATCTCATCATGATGAAACTTTGGATCCCTCCTAGGCACTTGCTTAGCTCTACAAATCTTAACAGGCCTATTCCTAGCAATACACTACACATCCGATACAACAATAGCATTCTCCTCTGTAACCCACATTTGTCGAGACGTAAACTATGGCTGAATCATCCGATATATGCACGCAAACGGAGCATCAATATTTTTTATCTGCCTATTTATGCATGTAGGACGAGGCCTATATTACGGATCATATACCTTCTTAGAAACATGAAACATCGGAGTAATTCTCCTATTTACAACAATAGCCACAGCATTCATAGGCTATGTCCTACCATGAGGACAGATATCATTCTGAGGAGCAACAGTCATTACCAACCTCCTCTCGGCAATCCCATACATTGGCACCAACCTAGTTGAATGAATCTGAGGGGGATTTTCAGTAGACAAAGCCACCCTCACCCGATTCTTCGCTTTCCACTTCATCCTCCCATTTATCATTGTAGCTCTCACCATAATCCACTTAATTTTCCTCCACGAAACAGGATCCAACAACCCCACAGGAATTCCATCAGACACAGACAAAATTCCATTTCACCCTTATTACACCATCAAGGACATCCTAGGCATCATACTATTAATCCTCATCCTCATATCACTAGTACTATTCACTCCCGACCTACTCGGAGACCCGGATAATTATACTCCAGCAAACCCACTCAGTACACCCTCCCACATTAAGCCAGAATGGTATTTCCTATTTGCATACGCAATCCTACGATCAATCCCCAATAAACTGGGAGGAGTCCTAGCCTTAGTCCTTTCCATCTTGATCTTAACACTCGTACCCTTCCTCCACACATCCAAACAACGAAGCATAATGTTCCGACCAATCAGCCAATGCATATTCTGACTTTTAATAGCAGACCTATTAACACTTACATGAATCGGAGGACAACCGGTTGAACACCCCTACATCACCATCGGACAATTAGCATCCATCATATATTTCCTCATCATCCTGGCAATAATACCACTAGCCAGCACCATCGAAAACAATCTCCTGAAATGAAGACAAGTCTTTGTAGTAAAATTAATACGCTGGTCTTGTAAACCAGAAAAGGAGAACAATTAACCTCCCTAAGACTCAAGGAAGAAGCGATAGCCTCACCATCAACACCCAAAGCTGAAGTTCTACTTAAACTATTCCCTGAACCACTATTAATTGCGTCTATTGATATACCCCCAAAAACACTAAGAACCTCCCCAGTATTAAATCCGCTAAAATTTTTAAACATACGACACAAATCTCCCACTCTATAAGCTTGCACGTGTAACAACATGCTTAATAACTCACCTCAATAGACACATGTACGAGTACTACACACAGACACACCATGTCATTTGCCCAAACATACCCACTAACACTCATACAATGTAAACATGATATGCGTCTAGCACACCACATGATCCATCCTATATGTATGAATATAACACTGAAGTAATATAATAAAAACATACATAAATGCAGTATACTACATGACCTACTTTGTGTGCAGTATGTACATTATAATTAATGTAATAAAGACATACTATGTATATATTACATTACATGATCTACCCCATGCATATAAGCATGTACATCATAATTAATGTAATAAAGATATAATATGTATATAGTACATTAAATGATTTTCCCCTTGCATATAAGCAAGTACAATAAAAATTATCTATAGTACATAGGACATTTCCTGCTTAGATCGTACATAGCGCATAAAGTCAAATCTATCCTCGTCACCATGCGTATCCCGTCCACTAGATCACGAGCTTACCGACCATGCCGCGTGAAACCAGCAACCCGCTTGGCAGGGATTTCTCTTCTCGCTCCGGGCCCATTAATCGTGGGGGTAGCTATTTAATGAACTTTATCAGACATCTGGTTCTTTCTTCAGGGCCATCTCATCTAAAACCGCCCATTCTTTCCTCTTAAATAAGACATCTCGATGGACTAATTACTAATCAGCCCATGCTCACACATAACTGTGCTGTCATACATTTGGTATTTTTTAATTTTCGGGGATGCTTGGACTCAGCTATGGCCGTCAAAGGCCCCGACCCGGAGCATAAATTGTAGCTGGACTTAACTGCATCTTGAGCATCCCCATAATGGTAGGCATGGGCATTTCAGTCAATGGTTACAGGACATACCTATTATATTTCCCCCCCCCCCCTCTTAAATATTAACCACCATTTTTAACATACTTCCCCCTAAGTATCAATATAAATTTATCTCACCCCCAATACTCAAATTCACACTCCAAACAAGATAGACATATAGGTGCCTGGGTCTGCTTACATACTACATGGTTAATGTAGCTTAAATTTAAAGCAAGGCACTGAAAATGCCTAGATGAGTATACCAACTCCATAAACACATAGGTTTGGTCCTGGCCTTCTGTTAACTTTCAATAGACTTACACATGCAAGCATCCGCACCCCGGTGAGTAGCGCCCTCCGAATCAGCAGGACTAAGAGGAGCAGGTATCAAGCACACACCCTGTAGCTCATAACGCCTTGCTTAACCACACCCCCACGGGAAACAGCAGTGACAAAATTTAAGCCATGAACGAAAGTTCGACTAAGCCATATTAACTAGGGTTGGTAAATCTCGTGCCAGCCACCGCGGTCATACGACTAACCCAAGCTAACAGGAACACGGCGTAAAACGTGTTAAAGTACTACACCAAATAGAGTTAAATCCTAATTAAGCTGTAAAAAGCCATAATTATAACAAAAATAAGTGACGAAAGTAACTCTACGACAACTGACACACTATAGCTAAGACCCAAACTGGGATTAGATACCCCACTATGCTTAGCCCTAAACATAAATAATTGCAAAAACAAGATTATTCGCCAGAGTACTACCGGCAACGGCCCAAAACTCAAAGGACTTGGCGGTGCTTTACACCCTTCTAGAGGAGCCTGTTCTATAATCGATAAACCCCGATAAACCTCACCAATCCTTGCTAATACAGTCTGTATACCGCCATCTTCAGCAAACCCTGAAAAGGAACAAAAGTAAGCTCAATCATAACACATAAAAACGTTAGGTCAAGGTGTAACCTATGGAATGGGAAGAAATGGGCTACATTTTCTATCCAAGAAAACTTAATACGAAAGCCATTATGAAACTAACAGCCAAAGGAGGATTTAGTAGTAAACTAAGAATAGAGTGCTTAGTTGAACCAGGCCATGAAGCACGCACACACCGCCCGTCACCCTCCTCAAGTAAATATATGCACCCAAACCTATTTACATGCACCAATTACACGAGAGGAGGTAAGTCGTAACAAGGTAAGCATACTGGAAAGTGTGCTTGGACAAACCAAGACATAGCTTAATTAAAGCATCTAGTTTACACCTAGAAGATTTCGTGTACTGTGAATGTTTTGAACTATGCCTAGCCCAAACCCCCACTCTTCAATCCAATAACCAAAACATACTAAAACAAAACATTTACCCCTATTAAAGTATAGGAGATAGAAATTCTAAACATGGCGCTATAGAGAAAGTACCGTAAGGGAACGATGAAAGAAAATAATCAAAGTACAAAAAAGCAAAGATTAACCCTTGTACCTTTTGCATAATGAATTAACGAGCAAAAAACTTAACAAAACGAATTTCAGCTAAGTAACCCGAAACCAGACGAGCTACCTATAGACAGTTTATTAGAACCAACTCATCTATGTGGCAAAATAGTGAGAAGATCTATAAGTAGAGGTGACATGCCTAACGAGCCTGGTGATAGCTGGTTGTCCAGAAAATGAATCTTAGTTCAGCTTTAAAGATACCAAAAAATATAAACAAATCTCACTGTATCTTTAAAAGTTAGTCTAAAAAGGTACAGCCTTTTAGAAATGGGTACAACCTTCACTAGAGAGTAAGATCTTACAACACCATAGTAGGCCTAAAAGCAGCCATCTATTAAGAAAGCGTTAAAGCTCAACAATAAAAACAATACTAATCCCAACAACAATATAACCAACTCCTAGACCTAGTACTGGACTATTCTATTACTAAATAGAAGCAATAATGTTAATATGAGTAACAAGAAATATTTTCTCCTTGCACAAGTTTAAGTCAGTATCTGATAATACTCTGACTGTTAACAGTAAATAAAAATAACCCAACAATAAATAATTTATTAATTATACTGTTAATCCAACACAGGAGTGCACCCAGGAAAGATTAAAAGAAGTAAAAGGAACTCGGCAAACACAAATCCCGCCTGTTTACCAAAAACATCACCTCCAGCATCCCCAGTATTGGAGGCACTGCCTGCCCAGTGACTAGACGTTAAACGGCCGCGGTATCCTGACCGTGCAAAGGTAGCATAATCATTTGTTCTCTAAATAAGGACTTGTATGAACGGCCACACGAGGGTTTTACTGTCTCTTACTTCCAATCAGTGAAATTGACCTTCCCGTGAAGAGGCGGGAATAAACCAACAAGACGAGAAGACCCTATGGAGCTTTAACTAACTAGTCCAAAGAAAATAAACTTAACCATTAAGGGATAACAACACTCTTTATGGACTAGCAGTTTTGGTTGGGGTGACCTCGGAGAACAAAAAATCCTCCGAACGATTTTAAAGACTAGACCCACAAGTCAAATCAAACTATCGTTTATTGATCCAAAGACTTGATCAACGGAACAAGTTACCCTAGGGATAACAGCGCAATCCTATTCAAGAGTCCATATCGACAATAGGGTTTACGACCTCGATGTTGGATCAGGACACCCCGATGGTGCAACCGCTATCAAAGGTTCGTTTGTTCAACGATTAAAGTCCTACGTGATCTGAGTTCAGACCGGAGTAATCCAGGTCGGTTTCTATCTGTTATGTATTTCTCCCAGTACGAAAGGACAAGAGAAATAAGGCCAACTTCAACAAAGCGCCTTAAATCAATCAATGACTTTATCTCAATTGACCTCACAAACAATACCTGCCCTAGAAAAGGGCCCAGTTAAGGTGGCAGAGCCCGGTAATTGCGTAAAACTTAAACCTTTATACTCAGAGATTCAAATCCTCTCCTTAACAAAATGTTTATACTCAACATCTTAACACTTATTATCCCCATTCTTCTAGCCGTAGCTTTTCTTACACTAGTTGAACGAAAAATCCTAGGCTACATACAACTCCGAAAAGGCCCAAATATTGTAGGACCATATGGCTTACTCCAACCCATCGCCGATGCAATCAAACTTTTCATTAAAGAACCCCTACGACCTGCCACATCCTCAATCTCAATATTTATTCTAGCCCCCATCCTAGCCCTAACCCTAGCCTTAACTATATGAATCCCCCTACCCATACCCTATCCCCTCATCAATATAAACTTAGGAATCCTTTTCATATTAGCTATATCAAGCTTAGCCGTATACTCGATCCTCTGATCAGGCTGAGCCTCCAACTCAAAATACGCTCTTATTGGAGCCCTACGAGCAGTAGCACAAACAATTTCATATGAAGTTACACTAGCAATTATCTTACTATCAATCTTACTAATAAATGGATCCTTCACTCTCTCTACATTAATCATTACACAAGAACAAGTATGACTAATCTTCCCAGCATGACCCTTAGCAATAATATGATTCATTTCAACACTAGCAGAAACAAACCGAGCACCATTTGATCTTACTGAAGGAGAATCTGAACTAGTATCGGGCTTTAATGTAGAATACGCCGCAGGACCATTCGCCCTATTCTTTATAGCAGAATATGCAAACATTATTATAATAAATATCTTCACAACAACCCTCTTCCTAGGAGCATCCCATAACCCATACATACCAGAACTCTACGCAATTAACTTTATCATCAAATCACTACTACTCACAATGACCTTCCTATGAATCCGAGCATCCTACCCCCGATTCCGCTATGATCAACTGATGCACTTATTATGAAAAAATTTTCTACCCCTAACGCTAGCCCTATGCATATGACATGTATCTCTACCTATTCTCCTATCAAGTATCCCCCCACAAACATAAGAAATATGTCTGACAAAAGAGTTACTTTGATAGAGTAAATTATAGAGGTTTAAATCCTCTTATTTCTAGAACTATAGGAATTGAACCTACTCCTAAGAACTCAAAACTCTTCGTGCTCCCAATTACACCAAATTCTAATAGTAAGGTCAGCTAATTAAGCTATCGGGCCCATACCCCGAAAATGTTGGTTTGTATCCTTCCCGTACTAATAAACCCAATCACTCTCATTATTATCTTAATAACTATAATACTTGGAACCATTATCGTTATAATTAGCTCCCACTGACTACTCATCTGAATCGGATTTGAAATAAATATACTCGCCATCATTCCTATTATAATAAAAAAACACAACCCACGAGCCACAGAAGCATCAACTAAATATTTCCTAACTCAATCAACAGCCTCAATACTACTAATAATAGCCATTATCATCAACTTAATATTCTCAGGCCAATGAACCGTAATAAAACTATTTAACCCAACAGCCTCCATACTCATAACAATAGCCCTCGCCATAAAACTAGGAATAGCCCCATTCCACTTCTGAGTCCCAGAAGTAACACAAGGCATCCCTCTATCTTCAGGCCTAATCTTACTTACATGACAAAAACTAGCACCCATATCGGTACTTTACCAAGTATCCCAATCCATCAACCTAAATATAATCTTAACCCTATCAATTCTATCCATTATAATCGGAGGCTGAGGAGGATTAAACCAAACCCAACTACGAAAAATTATAGCTTACTCATCAATTGCCCACATAGGCTGAATAACAGCAATTTTACCATACAATCCCACCATAACATTACTAAACCTAATCATTTACATCATCATAACTTCCACCATATTTACACTATTTATAGCCAACTCAACCACAACCACTCTATCACTATCACACACATGAAACAAAACACCCATCATAACTATTCTAATTCTCATTACCCTCCTATCAATAGGAGGACTCCCCCCACTATCAGGATTTATGCCAAAATGAATAATTATTCAAGAAATGACAAAAAACAATAGCATTATCCTACCTACCTTCATAGCAATTACAGCACTACTAAACCTATATTTCTACATACGACTGGCATATTCCACCACACTTACTATGTTCCCTTCCACAAACAACATAAAAATAAAATGACAATTCTCAACCATAAAACGAATAACCCTCCTACCAACAATAACCGTATTGTCCACTATACTACTACCACTTACACCAATTCTCTCAATCCTAGAATAGGAATTTAGGTTAAATAGACCAAGAGCCTTCAAAGCCCTAAGCAAGTATAATTTACTTAATTCCTGATAAGGACTGCAAGATCATATCTTACATCAATTGAATGCAAATCAACTACTTTAATTAAGCTAAATCCTCACTAGATTGGTGGGTCCCACCCCCACGAAACTTTAGTTAACAGCTAAATACCCTAAATAACTGGCTTCAATCTACTTCTCCCGCCGCAAGAAAAAAAAGGCGGGAGAAGCCCCGGCAGAGTTTGAAGCTGCTCCTTTGAATTTGCAATTCAATATGTTAATTCACTACAGGACCTGGTAAAAAGAGGAATCAAACCTCTATTCTTAGATTTACAGTCTATTGCTTTACTCAGCCATTTTACCCATGTTCATAAACCGCTGATTATTTTCAACTAATCATAAAGATATCGGTACCCTTTATCTTCTATTTGGTGCCTGAGCCGGCATAGTAGGAACCGCTCTGAGCTTACTAATTCGTGCTGAGTTAGGCCAACCCGGAACTCTACTTGGAGATGACCAAATCTACAACGTAATTGTAACTGCACACGCATTCGTAATAATCTTCTTTATAGTAATGCCTATTATAATTGGAGGGTTTGGCAACTGGCTAGTTCCTCTAATGATTGGAGCCCCTGATATAGCATTCCCTCGGATAAATAATATAAGTTTTTGGCTCCTCCCCCCTTCTTTCCTATTACTCCTAGCATCCTCTATAGTCGAAGCCGGAGCAGGGACGGGTTGAACCGTATATCCCCCTCTAGCAGGTAATCTAGCCCACGCAGGAGCCTCAGTAGACCTGACCATTTTCTCCCTACACCTAGCAGGTGTTTCCTCAATTTTAGGAGCCATTAATTTTATTACAACTATTATTAACATAAAACCTCCCGCAATATCACAATACCAGACCCCCCTGTTCGTGTGATCTGTACTGATCACTGCCGTACTACTCCTCCTCTCACTTCCTGTATTAGCAGCTGGCATCACAATATTACTAACAGACCGAAACCTGAATACAACTTTCTTTGACCCAGCAGGAGGAGGAGACCCTATCTTATATCAACACTTATTCTGATTTTTTGGACACCCCGAAGTATATATTCTAATTTTACCTGGCTTTGGAATAATCTCCCACATCGTAACCTACTATTCAGGAAAAAAAGAGCCATTTGGATATATAGGAATAGTATGAGCCATAATATCAATTGGATTTCTAGGATTTATTGTATGAGCCCATCATATATTCACAGTCGGAATAGACGTCGATACACGAGCTTACTTTACATCCGCTACTATAATTATTGCTATCCCAACCGGAGTAAAAGTCTTTAGTTGGCTAGCAACACTTCACGGAGGAAATATCAAATGATCCCCCGCTATAATATGAGCCCTAGGCTTCATTTTCCTTTTTACAGTTGGAGGACTAACTGGAATTGTTTTAGCCAACTCCTCCCTTGACATCGTTCTCCACGACACATACTATGTGGTAGCACATTTCCACTACGTACTATCAATAGGAGCTGTATTCGCTATCATAGGAGGATTTGTACATTGATTTCCCTTATTCTCAGGCTACACCCTTAATGACACATGAGCCAAAATCCATTTCGCAATTATATTTGTAGGTGTTAACATGACCTTCTTCCCACAACATTTCTTAGGGCTATCTGGTATACCACGACGATACTCCGATTACCCAGACGCATATACAATATGAAACACTATTTCATCTATAGGCTCATTCATCTCACTAACGGCAGTAATATTAATGACTTTTATCATCTGAGAAGCATTTGCATCCAAACGGGAAGTCTTAACCGTGGACCTAACCACAACAAATCTAGAATGACTAAACGGATGCCCTCCACCATATCACACATTTGAAGAACCTACATACATTAACCTAAAATAAGAGAGGAAGGAATTGAACCCCCTATTATCGGTTTCAAGCCAACACCATAACCACTATGTCTCTCTCAATAAACGAGATGTTAGTAAAACATTACATAACCTTGTCAAGATTAAATTACAGGTGAAAGTCCCGTACATCTCATATGGCATATCCCGTACAGCTAGGCTTTCAAGACGCAACATCACCCATCATAGAAGAACTGCTACACTTTCACGATCACACTCTGATAATTGTTTTCCTAATTAGCTCACTAGTACTCTATATTATCTTACTGATACTAACAACAAAACTAACCCATACCAGCACCATAGACGCACAAGAAGTAGAAACAATCTGAACCATTCTACCAGCCATTATTCTGATTATAATTGCTCTCCCATCCCTACGAATTCTATACATAATAGACGAAATCAACAACCCATCTCTCACAGTAAAGACCATAGGACATCAATGATACTGAAGTTATGAGTACACAGACTATGAAGACTTAAGCTTCGACTCCTATATAATTCCAACATCAGAATTGAAACCTGGAGAACTACGATTACTAGAAGTAGATAACCGAGCTGTATTACCTATAGAAATAACAATTCGAATACTAATCTCCTCCGAAGACGTTTTACACTCATGAGCAGTTCCCTCTCTAGGACTAAAAACAGACGCAATTCCAGGCCGTTTAAATCAAACAACCCTCATATCAACTCGTCCAGGCCTATTTTACGGCCAATGCTCAGAAATCTGCGGATCAAATCATAGTTTCATACCAATCGTTCTCGAACTAGTCCCATTAGAATATTTTGAAAAGTGATCTGCATCAATGTTATAAGTCATCAAGAAGCTATGCCAGCATTAACCTTTTAAGTTAAAGACCGAGAGCACAACACTCTCCTTGATGACATGCCACAACTAGACACATCAACGTGACTCACGACAATTCTATCAATATTTTTAGTCCTCTTTATTGTTCTCCAATTAAAAATCTCAAAACACGATTTCTACTATAACCCAAAATTAATAACAACAAAAACGCCAAAACAAGACGCCCCTTGAGAAACAAAATGAACGAAAATCTATTTACCTCTTTCATTACCCCTGTAATTCTAGGCCTCCCCCTTGTTACTCTCGTCATTATATTCCCTAGCTTACTATTTCCTACATCAAACCGACTAATTAATAACCGCCTTATCTCCCTCCAACAATGAGCACTTCAACTCATGTCAAAACAAATAATAAGCACTCACAACACCAAAGGACAAACATGAACATTGATATTAATGTCCCTAATTCTATTTATTGGGTCTACAAATTTATTAGGCTTATTACCCCATTCATTTACACCAACCACACAACTATCAATAAATTTAGGCATGGCTATTCCCCTATGAGCAGGGGCCGTAGTTACAGGCTTCCGCAACAAAACCAAAGCATCACTCGCCCACTTCCTACCACAAGGAACACCTACCCCACTAATCCCAATACTGGTAATTATCGAAACCATCAGCCTCTTCATCCAACCAGTAGCTTGCCGTACGATTAACAGCCAACATCACAGCAGGGCACTTATTAATTCACTTAATCGGAGGAGCTACACCCTTGCATTATTAAATATCAATACCACAACAGCACTTATTACATTTACTATTTTAGCTCTACTAACAATCCTCGAATTCGCAGTAGCTATAGTTCAAGCCTACGTATTCACCCTCCTAGTTAGCTTATATCTGCACGACAATACATAATGACACACCAAACCCACGCCTATCACATAGTAAACCCAAGTCCCTGACCCCTCACAGGAGCACTATCTGCCCTCCTAATAACATCTGGCCTCATCATGTGATTTCACTTCAATTCAACAGCTCTACTGACCCTAGGCCTAACAACAAACATACTTACAATATACCAATGATGACGAGATGTAATCCGAGAAAGTACCTTTCAAGGCCACCATACTCCTGCTGTCCAAAAAAGCCTTCGCTACGGAATAATCCTCTTCATCGTCTCCGAAGTCCTATTCTTCACTGGCTTCTTCTGAGCCTTCTATCACTCAAGCCTTGCTCCTACACCCGAATTAGGCAGCTGCTGACCCCCAACAGGCATTCACCCACTTAACCCCTTAGAAGTCCCACTACTCAACACCTCTGTCCTTCTAGCCTCAGGAGTCTCCATTACCTGAGCCCACCACAGCCTCATAGAAGGGAACCGTAACCACATGCTACAAGCCTTATTCATCACCATTACGTTAGGCGTATACTTTACACTTCTACAAGCATCAGAATACTATGAAGCTCCCTTTACAATCTCAGACGGAGTTTACGGCTCAACTTTCTTCGTAGCTACAGGATTCCACGGCCTCCATGTCATTATTGGATCTACTTTCTTAATTGTCTGCTTCCTCCGCCAACTAAAATTTCACTTTACCTCCAATCACCATTTCGGCTTCGAAGCCGCTGCCTGATATTGACACTTCGTAGACGTAGTATGACTTTTCCTCTATGTTTCCATCTACTGATGAGGCTCATGTTCTTTTAGTATTAATTAGTACAACTGACTTCCAATCAGTTAGCTTCGGCCTAACCCGAAAAAGAACAATAAACCTTATAATTACCCTCCTAACTAACTTTACACTAGCTACATTGCTCGTGACCATCGCATTCTGACTCCCCCAACTAAACGTATACTCAGAAAAAACAAGCCCATACGAATGTGGATTCGACCCCATAGGATCTGCTCGCCTTCCTTTCTCCATAAAATTCTTTCTAGTAGCTATCACATTCCTCCTCTTCGATCTAGAAATTGCACTACTTCTACCACTACCATGGGCCTCACAAACAACTAACCTTAACACAATGCTTACTATATCCCTTCTCCTAATTTTCCTACTAGCCACAAGCCTAGCCTATGAATGAACCCAAAAAGGATTAGAATGGACCGAATATGGTACTTAGTTTAAACCAAAATAAATGATTTCGACTCATTAGATTATGATCAAACTCATAAGTACCAAATGTCCCTCGTATACATAAATATTATAATAGCATTCATAGTATCTCTCACGGGATTACTAATGTATCGATCTCACCTAATATCCTCCCTCCTATGCCTGGAAGGAATAATATTGTCCTTATTCGTTATAGCTACCCTAATAATCCTAAACTCACACTTCACTTTAGCCAGTATAATACCCATTATTCTACTAGTTTTCGCAGCCTGCGAAGCAGCACTAGGCCTATCCTTGCTAGTAATGGTATCAAACACATACGGCACCGACTACGTACAAAACCTTAATCTGCTACAATGCTAAAATACATTATTTCCACAATAATACTTATACCCCTAACCTGGCTATCAAAAAATAACATAATCTGAATTAACTCCACACTCCACAGCTTACTAATTAGCCTTACAAGCCTACTCCTTATAAACCAATTTGGCGATAACAGCCTCAACTTCTCATTAACTTTCTTCTCCGACTCCTTATCTACACCACTACTTATTCTAACCATATGACTCCTCCCCTTAATACTTATAGCTAGCCAGCATCACCTATCAAAAGAAAACCCAGCCCGAAAAAAATTCTTCATCTCAATACTAATCCTATTACAACTATTTCTAATTATGACATTCTCTGCTACAGAACTAATTCTCTTTTATATTATATTTGAAGCAACACTAGTTCCCACACTCATTATTATTACCCGATGAGGGAACCAAACAGAACGCCTAAATGCCGGTCTCTACTTCTTGTTTTATACACTAGCAGGATCCCTACCCTTACTAGTTGCACTAATCTATATTCAAAACACAATAGGATCCCTAAACTTCCTAATTCTACAATACTGAGTACAACCAATACCCAGCTCCTGATCCAACACCTTCATGTGACTAGCATGCATAATAGCCTTTATAGTAAAAATACCACTATACGGACTTCATCTCTGACTACCCAAAGCCCACGTAGAAGCCCCAATTGCAGGCTCCATAGTTCTTGCAGCAATCCTACTAAAACTAGGAGGATACGGCATGTTACGAATTACGCTTCTCCTAGATCCAATCACCGACTTTATAGCATACCCATTCATCATGCTATCACTATGAGGCATAATCATAACCAGCTCAATTTGCCTTCGTCAAACGGACCTGAAATCACTCATCGCGTACTCCTCTATTAGCCACATGGCACTTGTCATCGTTGCAATCCTAATCCAAACACCCTGAAGCTACATAGGAGCCACCGCCCTGATAATTGCCCACGGCCTTACATCCTCTATACTTTTCTGCCTAGCAAATTCTAACTACGAACGAATTCACAGCCGTACAATAATCTTAGCCCGCGGCCTACAAACACTTCTTCCACTAATAGCCACCTGATGACTCCTAGCAAGTCTAACCAACCTGGCTCTACCCCCAACAATCAACCTAATCGGAGAACTATTTGTAGTAATATCGACTTTTTCATGATCTAATATCACAATTATTCTAATAGGACTTAACATAGTAATCACTACTCTCTACACCCTCTATATACTAATCACAACACAACGGGGCAAATACACTCATCATATCAATAACATTTCACCTTCCTTCACACGAGAAAATGCACTCATATCACTACACATACTACCACTACTGCTTCTATCCCTAAACCCAAAAATTATCCTAGGACCCCTATACTGTAAATATAGTTTAAAAAAACATTAGATTGTGAATCTAACAATAGAAGCCTATCACCTTCTTATTTACCGAAAAAGTATGCAAGAACTGCTAATTCTATGCTCCCATGCCTGACAACATGGCTTTTTCAAACTTTTAAAGGATAGCAGTTATCCATTGGTCTTAGGAACCAAAAAATTGGTGCAACTCCAAATAAAAGTAATAAACCTGTTCCCATCCCTCACACTAACTACCCTAATCCTACTAACCGTACCCATCATGACAACTAGTCTTAGCACCCACAAATTCACCAATTACCCACTTTACGTAAAAACAACCATTTCATACGCCTTTATCACTAGTATAATTCCCACTATAATATTTATTCATACAGGACAAGAAATAATTATTTCAAACTGACACTGACTAACCATCCAAACCCTCAAACTATCTCTCAGCTTCAAAATAGATTACTTCTCGACAATATTTATCCCAGTATCACTATTCGTCACATGATCCATCATAGAATTCTCAATATGATACATACATTCCGACCCCAACATCAACCAATTTTTTAAGTACTTACTCTTATTTCTTATCACAATACTCATCCTCGTCACTGCAAATAACATCTTTCAACTATTCATTGGCTGAGAAGGAGTCGGAATTATATCATTTCTACTAATTGGATGGTGATACGGACGAGCAGACGCAAACACAGCAGCTCTACAAGCAATCCTATATAACCGCATTGGCGACATCGGATTTATCCTAGCAATAGCATGATTCCTAATTAACCTCAACACTTGAGACCTTCAACAAATCTTCTTACTAAAACCAGAGAACTCAAATCTACCTCTAATAGGACTAATTCTAGCCGCAACCGGAAAATCCGCACAATTTAGCCTGCACCCATGATTACCCTCCGCAATAGAGGGTCCGACACCTGTCTCAGCATTACTCCACTCAAGTACAATAGTAGTAGCAGGTATTTTCTTACTAATCCGCTTTTATCCATTAACAGAAAACAATAAACTCATCCAATCTACTATACTATGCCTAGGAGCCATTACCACACTATTTACAGCAATATGTGCCCTCACCCAAAATGACATTAAAAAAATCATCGCCTTCTCTACATCCAGCCAACTCGGCCTTATGATAGTAACAATTGGAATTAACCAGCCTCACCTAGCACTTCTTCACATCTGCACCCACGCTTTCTTCAAAGCCATATTATTTCTATGCTCCGGCTCCATCATCCACAATCTAAATAACGAACAAGATATTCGAAAAATAGGAGGCCTATTTAAAGCCATACCATTCACCGCAACAGCCCTTATTATTGGCAGCCTTGCACTAACAGGAATACCTTTCCTCACCGGATTCTACTCCAAAGATCTAATTATTGAATCCGCCAACACGTCATATACCAACGCCTGAGCCCTCTTAATAACACTAATCGCCATCTCCTTCACAGCTATCTACAGTACCCGTATTATTTTCTTCACACTCCTAGGACAACCCCGATTCCCAACCCTTATTTCTATTAATGAAAACAACCCATTCCTAATTAACTCAATTAAACGCTTACTAATCGGAAGTCTTTTCGCAGGATTCATCATTTCTAACAACATCCCCCCAACAACCATTCCCCAAACAACTATACCCTACTACCTAAAAATCACCGCCCTAACAATTACAATCCTAGGCTTTATTCTAGCACTAGAAATTAACAACATAACCCACTACTTAAAGTTCAATTACCCATCAAACATATTCAAATTTTCTAACCTACTAGGATATTATCCCACAGTCATACACCGCTTAACCCCCTATATAAATCTAACAATAAGCCAAAAATCAGCATCCTCCCTTCTAGACCTAACCTGACTAGAAACCATTATACCAAAAACCATCTCACTAACCCAAATAAAAACATCTATCATAATCACAAACCAAAAAGGCTTAATTAAATTATATTTCCTTTCCTTCCTAATTACGATTTTCACTAGCACAATTCTACTTAATTTCCACGAGTAATCTCTATAATCACCACTACACCAATTAATAAAGATCAACCAGTAACAATAACTAATCAAGTACCATAGCTGTACAAAGCAGCAATCCCCATGGCCTCCTCACTAAAAAACCCAGAATCCCCTGTATCATAAATTACCCAATCCCCCATACCATTAAACTTAAACACAATCTCCACCTCCTTATCCTTCAACACATAGTAAATTATAAAAAACTCCATCAACAAACCAGTAATAAACGTTCCTAAAACAACCTTATTAGAAACCCAAACCTCAGGATACTGCTCAGTAGCCATAGCTGTCGTATAACCAAAAACCACCATTATACCCCCTAAATAAACTAAAAAAACCATTAAACCTAAAAAAGAACCACCATAATTTAACACAATACCACACCCAACCCCACCACTCACAATCAATCCCAACCCCCCATAAATAGGCGAAGGTTTTGAAGAAAACCCTACAAAGCCCATCACAAAAATTACACTTAAAATAAATACAATGTACATAATCATTATTCCTGCATGGAATCTAACCATGACTAATGATATGAAAAACCATCGTTGTTATTCAACTACAAGAACACTAATGATCAACATCCGAAAAACTCACCCACTAATAAAAATCGTAAACAACGCACTCATTGACCTCCCAACTCCATCAAACATCTCATCATGATGAAACTTTGGATCCCTCCTAGGCACTTGCTTAGCTCTACAAATCTTAACAGGCCTATTCCTAGCAATACACTACACATCCGATACAACAATAGCATTCTCCTCTGTAACCCACATTTGTCGAGACGTAAACTATGGCTGAATCATCCGATATATGCACGCAAACGGAGCATCAATATTTTTTATCTGCCTATTTATGCATGTAGGACGAGGCCTATATTACGGATCATATACCTTCTTAGAAACATGAAACATCGGAGTAATTCTCCTATTTACAACAATAGCCACAGCATTCATAGGCTATGTCCTACCATGAGGACAGATATCATTCTGAGGAGCAACAGTCATTACCAACCTCCTCTCGGCAATCCCATACATTGGCACCAACCTAGTTGAATGAATCTGAGGGGGATTTTCAGTAGACAAAGCCACCCTCACCCGATTCTTCGCTTTCCACTTCATCCTCCCATTTATCATTGTAGCTCTCACCATAATCCACTTAATTTTCCTCCACGAAACAGGATCCAACAACCCCACAGGAATTCCATCAGACACAGACAAAATTCCATTTCACCCTTATTACACCATCAAGGACATCCTAGGCATCATACTATTAATCCTCATCCTCATATCACTAGTACTATTCACTCCCGACCTACTCGGAGACCCGGATAATTATACTCCAGCAAACCCACTCAGTACACCCTCCCACATTAAGCCAGAATGGTATTTCCTATTTGCATACGCAATCCTACGATCAATCCCCAATAAACTGGGAGGAGTCCTAGCCTTAGTCCTTTCCATCTTGATCTTAACACTCGTACCCTTCCTCCACACATCCAAACAACGAAGCATAATGTTCCGACCAATCAGCCAATGCATATTCTGACTTTTAATAGCAGACCTATTAACACTTACATGAATCGGAGGACAACCGGTTGAACACCCCTACATCACCATCGGACAATTAGCATCCATCATATATTTCCTCATCATCCTGGCAATAATACCACTAGCCAGCACCATCGAAAACAATCTCCTGAAATGAAGACAAGTCTTTGTAGTAAAATTAATACGCTGGTCTTGTAAACCAGAAAAGGAGAACAATTAACCTCCCTAAGACTCAAGGAAGAAGCGATAGCCTCACCATCAACACCCAAAGCTGAAGTTCTACTTAAACTATTCCCTGAACCACTATTAATTGCGTCTATTGATATACCCCCAAAAACACTAAGAACCTCCCCAGTATTAAATCCGCTAAAATTTTTAAACATACGACACAAATCTCCCACTCTATAAGCTTGCACGTGTAACAACATGCTTAATAACTCACCTCAATAGACACATGTACGAGTACTACACACAGACACACCATGTCATTTGCCCAAACATACCCACTAACACTCATACAATGTAAACATGATATGCGTCTAGCACACCACATGATCCATCCTATATGTATGAATATATACACTGAAGTAATATAATAAAAACATACATAAATGCAGTATACTACATGACCTACTTTGTGTGCAGTATGTACATTATAATTAATGTAATAAAGACATACTATGTATATATTACATTACATGATCTACCCCATGCATATAAGCATGTACATCATAATTAATGTAATAAAGATATAATATGTATATAGTACATTAAATGATTTTCCCCTTGCATATAAGCAAGTACAATAAAAATTATCTATAGTACATAGGACATTTCCTGCTTAGATCGTACATAGCGCATAAAGTCAAATCTATCCTCGTCACCATGCGTATCCCGTCCACTAGATCACGAGCTTACCGACCATGCCGCGTGAAACCAGCAACCCGCTTGGCAGGGATTTCTCTTCTCGCTCCGGGCCCATTAATCGTGGGGGTAGCTATTTAATGAACTTTATCAGACATCTGGTTCTTTCTTCAGGGCCATCTCATCTAAAACCGCCCATTCTTTCCTCTTAAATAAGACATCTCGATGGACTAATTACTAATCAGCCCATGCTCACACATAACTGTGCTGTCATACATTTGGTATTTTTTAATTTTCGGGGATGCTTGGACTCAGCTATGGCCGTCAAAGGCCCCGACCCGGAGCATAAATTGTAGCTGGACTTAACTGCATCTTGAGCATCCCCATAATGGTAGGCATGGGCATTTCAGTCAATGGTTACAGGACATACCTATTATATTTCCCCCCCCCCCTCTTAAATATTAACCACCATTTTTAACATACTTCCCCCTAAGTATCAATATAAATTTATCTCACCCCCAATACTCAAATTCACACTCCAAACAAGATAGACATATAGGTGCCTGGGTCTGCTTACATACTACATGGTTAATGTAGCTTAAATTTAAAGCAAGGCACTGAAAATGCCTAGATGAGTATACCAACTCCATAAACACATAGGTTTGGTCCTGGCCTTCCTGTTAACTTTCAATAGACTTACACATGCAAGCATCCGCACCCCGGTGAGTAGCGCCCTCCGAATCAGCAGGACTAAGAGGAGCAGGTATCAAGCACACACCCTGTAGCTCATAACGCCTTGCTTAACCACACCCCCACGGGAAACAGCAGTGACAAAATTTAAGCCATGAACGAAAGTTCGACTAAGCCATATTAACTAGGGTTGGTAAATCTCGTGCCAGCCACCGCGGTCATACGACTAACCCAAGCTAACAGGAACACGGCGTAAAACGTGTTAAAGTACTACACCAAATAGAGTTAAATCCTAATTAAGCTGTAAAAAGCCATAATTATAACAAAAATAAGTGACGAAAGTAACTCTACGACAACTGACACACTATAGCTAAGACCCAAACTGGGATTAGATACCCCACTATGCTTAGCCCTAAACATAAATAATTGCAAAAACAAGATTATTCGCCAGAGTACTACCGGCAACGGCCCAAAACTCAAAGGACTTGGCGGTGCTTTACACCCTTCTAGAGGAGCCTGTTCTATAATCGATAAACCCCGATAAACCTCACCAATCCTTGCTAATACAGTCTGTATACCGCCATCTTCAGCAAACCCTGAAAAGGAACAAAAGTAAGCTCAATCATAACACATAAAAACGTTAGGTCAAGGTGTAACCTATGGAATGGGAAGAAATGGGCTACATTTTCTATCCAAGAAAACTTAATACGAAAGCCATTATGAAACTAACAGCCAAAGGAGGATTTAGTAGTAAACTAAGAATAGAGTGCTTAGTTGAACCAGGCCATGAAGCACGCACACACCGCCCGTCACCCTCCTCAAGTAAATATATGCACCCAAACCTATTTACATGCACCAATTACACGAGAGGAGGTAAGTCGTAACAAGGTAAGCATACTGGAAAGTGTGCTTGGACAAACCAAGACATAGCTTAATTAAAGCATCTAGTTTACACCTAGAAGATTTCGTGTACTGTGAATGTTTTGAACTATGCCTAGCCCAAACCCCCACTCTTCAATCCAATAACCAAAACATACTAAAACAAAACATTTACCCCTATTAAAGTATAGGAGATAGAAATTCTAAACATGGCGCTATAGAGAAAGTACCGTAAGGGAACGATGAAAGAAAATAATCAAAGTACAAAAAAGCAAAGATTAACCCTTGTACCTTTTGCATAATGAATTAACGAGCAAAAAACTTAACAAAACGAATTTCAGCTAAGTAACCCGAAACCAGACGAGCTACCTATAGACAGTTTATTAGAACCAACTCATCTATGTGGCAAAATAGTGAGAAGATCTATAAGTAGAGGTGACATGCCTAACGAGCCTGGTGATAGCTGGTTGTCCAGAAAATGAATCTTAGTTCAGCTTTAAAGATACCAAAAAATATAAACAAATCTCACTGTATCTTTAAAAGTTAGTCTAAAAAGGTACAGCCTTTTAGAAATGGGTACAACCTTCACTAGAGAGTAAGATCTTACAACACCATAGTAGGCCTAAAAGCAGCCATCTATTAAGAAAGCGTTAAAGCTCAACAATAAAAACAATACTAATCCCAACAACAATATAACCAACTCCTAGACCTAGTACTGGACTATTCTATTACTAAATAGAAGCAATAATGTTAATATGAGTAACAAGAAATATTTTCTCCTTGCACAAGTTTAAGTCAGTATCTGATAATACTCTGACTGTTAACAGTAAATAAAAATAACCCAACAATAAATAATTTATTAATTATACTGTTAATCCAACACAGGAGTGCACCCAGGAAAGATTAAAAGAAGTAAAAGGAACTCGGCAAACACAAATCCCGCCTGTTTACCAAAAACATCACCTCCAGCATCCCCAGTATTGGAGGCACTGCCTGCCCAGTGACTAGACGTTAAACGGCCGCGGTATCCTGACCGTGCAAAGGTAGCATATATCATTTGTTCTCTAAATAAGGACTTGTATGAACGGCCACACGAGGGTTTTACTGTCTCTTAC
>NW_026291812.1:0-29145 GCF_023091745.1 Budorcas taxicolor
AAGATGGTATATAATATTAGTTATCTTGAGGAATGTTTGCAGACCTTAGAATGGGTATTAGAGAAAAGATGGGTGAGTATCATCTTGGGTAGCTTCGGTTATAGAATTAAATTGTTACAAGAAAACGGTATAGTTATAAATAGATCTACTACCAAGTAATTTGGGAGTTAGAATTAATTAGTACTGGCTAAATAGGGGAACCAACTTCTAGTAGGGTAATGATATAACATCCACTTGAATAAGTAAGGGATCCAATCGATAAACGTGGGATAAGAAGAAGATGAACTTAGCTTAATTTATTAGTCATCTTTATTTTATTTACACAACTGTCATAACCAGTTTTGTTGAGTAAAGCAATAGAAATATAAATGTTGAGCAAGGTTTAGCTAGGGATTAACATAGCCGACAATTAACTTGGTGGTCGGGGTTAATTAATTAATTGTTTATTAAAGGAATATACTTTGAAGTTGCTAACACATGAGTTTAAATTAAGTAATGAATATTAATGGGCTTAAATGGATTAGAAGTTTTAATGACAGGGGTTAAACAAAATATCGTTATCTGCCTACATAGGCGTTATACTGAATTGGGCTTGGAGAGAAGTAGTATTAGTACACTTAATAGATTGCTAGCAAAAGTATTAGCTTGGGAATGGTAATCTGTAAAGTTAATTGATTTGATTGAAATTAAGGAATAAAAACTTAAATAATACTGAATGTTGAGTGCCTTTATTTGTGGCAATTATGGACTTAACAAAGCATATGAAATTAAGACAAGGAGAGGCTACGATAATTGAATATTTCCATTGCCTATTATCATTTAGAAGCTTTGACTTTTGATAAACATAAGATTTCCTAGAAACTATTAATCTAACCATAGTTTATACCTACCACGAATTAATAGGTGTTCTTAAATTTAGATTTACTTTAATTTATATTATTACAAGAAGATGTTCTTCTATAAGGATACAAGTATGGTATTGGGAATTATAATTCGCCTGATAGTTGATAGGATGATTGCGTTAAGATGAGCAGCCAGCTTAAAGAGACTAAATTCCTCCACGCACAAAGTTCATCAGCCGTGATTATTACTTACGTATACAGCTGTGATGATTATTAATTTAATAGGAAAGCCACTAAGCAATGAATCTGCGAGATGGCAGCCTTGGACGTTGCATGAATATCATTCTTTAACATTAGAACACGTAGCAGCTTTGGTTGATTCACACTCCATGCATGAAGACAAGGGTGGCTGCTAATGATAACTTAACATAGTTGTCAAGCAGCAAATGAACTAAGTTAAAACTCAGCAGCGTGAAGCAGGAGGTGTCGGCTTGCGAGGTTATTAGAAATTATAGATGTTGTTAAGGTAGAAAAATGTCGAGTCGCAAGTGACCTTCACGCACTGCCTTGATACCTGCAAAACAAAGAGAGCTTAGCGGGTCTTGCCCGTATTAGCACTCCGATACTTAAGTTAGCTTGGTGCTTTGGTAGAGAAAGTTGTATGTATACAAGTATTGATGTGAGTATCAGATGTACCTCCCCCTTCCTAACTGAATCCTCTGCCTTTTATAGGCACCATCACTATTGAAGTCATCATGGCTGCTCAGTTTAAGAAATAAGTCACATGGTTGCTGAGTCACAAAGGAGAAATTATCATTGCAGCTGAGTCAAAAGATTAAAGGTGCAGTAGTGGATCATTACTGCAAGCATGGTGGAGAATTATTTGAGTGCTAGTGGACAATTGTTTAAATGGATCAGTGGGAGATCAACTGGAGATTCCCTGAACTTATAGAGCAATGTTTATTATTGCCTTTTGGGCTTGAGGTCTTAAAAGGTGACTTTAGGATAGCCTAATGCCTCGCCTGACCCCAATAGGTCTCTCCACGCACGATGGTCGAAGTCTAACCAACACTAGGTCGAATCTGCCTGACAAACTCGTCCGAGGTCTACAGGACCTTAGAGAATACATGTCCGAGGTCCGTAGACCTCGGATCCCCTTGTCCGAGGTCTACAGGACCTCGGACACACTAGGTCCGAGATCCGTAGACCTCGGACCTCCTTGTCCGAGGTCTACAAGACCTCGGACACACCACGTCCAAGATCCGTAGACCTCGGACCTCCTTGTCCGAGGTCTACAGGACCTCGGACTCCATGTCCGAGATCCGTAGACCTCGGACCTCCTTGTCTGAGGTCTACAGGACCTTGGACTCCATGTTCGAGGTCCGTAGACCTCGGACATGGCATATTCGAGGTCCATAGGACCTCGGATCTACCTGGTCCGAGGTCTCTTGGACCTCGGACAAAACATACATACCATGACCGGACGTGGGTCAGAGGTCGTGCCCCTGACCTCGAATTTGGGTCAGGGGTCGCGGCCCCGACCTCGGACGTGGGTCAGGGGTCATGCCCTTGACCTTGGATGTGGGTCAGGGGTCATGGACCCGACCTCAGACGTGGGTCAGGAGTCATGCCCCTGACCTCGGACGTGGGTCAGGGGTCATGCCCCTGACCTCGGACGTAGGTCAAGCGTCGTACCCTGACCTCGGACGTGGGTTAGGGGTCATGGCCCCGACCTCGGACTTGGGTCAGGGGTCGAGCCCCGACCTCAGACGTGGGTCGGGGGTCATGGCCCCGACCTCGGACGTGGGTCAAGGATCATGCCCCTGACATCGGACATAGGTCAGGCGTCATACCCTGACCTCGGACGTGGGTTAGCGGTCATGGCCCCGACCTCGGACTTGGGTCAGGGGTCGTGCCCCTGACCTCGGACTTGGGTCAGGGGTCGTGCCCCTGACCTCTGACTTGGGTTAGGGGTCGTGCCCCTGACCTCGGACGTGGGTCAGGGGTCAGGGCCTCAACCTCGGGCGTGGGTCAAGGATCATGCCCTTGACTTCGGACGTGGGTCAGGGGTCATGGCCCTGACCTCGGACTTAGGTCAAGGGTCATGGCCCCCGACCTCGGACGTGGGTCAGGGGTCATGCCCCTGACCTCGGACATGGGTCATGGGTCATGGCCCCGACCTCGGACCTCGGACCTGGGTTCGGGGGTCGTGCCCTGGACCTCGGACCTCAGGGTCTCATCCGAGGTCTCTTGGACCTCGGCTTTGGGTTCGAGGGTCGCGCCCCGAACCTCGGACTTGGGTCAGGGGTCATGCCCCTGACCTCGGACGTGGGTCAGGGGTCGTGCCCTGACCTCGGACGTGGGTCAGGGGTCATAGCCCCGACCTCGGACCTGAGTTCGGGGGTCGTGCCCCGGACCTCAGGGTCTCGTCCGAGGTCTCTTGGACCTCGGCTTTGGGTTCGAGGGTCGCGCCCCGAACCTCGGACTTGGGTCAGGGGTCATGCCCTTGACCTCGGATGTGGGTCAGGGGTCGTGCCCTGACCTCGGACGTGGGTTATAGCCCCGACCTCGGACGTGGGTCAGGGGTCGTGGCCCCGACCTCGGACGTGGGTCAGGGGTCATGCGCCTGACCTCGGACGCGATCAGGGGTCATGGCCCCGACCTCAGACCTCGGACCTGGGTTCGGGGGTCGTGCCCCGAACCTCGGACCTCAGGGTCTTGTCCGAGGTCTCTTGGACCTCGGCTTTGGGTTTGAGGGTCGCGCCCCGAACCTCGGACTTGGGTCAGGGTCGTGCACTTGACCTCGGACGTGGGTCAGGGGTCGTGCCCTGACCTCGAACGTGGGTCAGGTGTCGTGCCCTGACCTCAGACGTGGGTCAGGGGTCATATCCCCGACCTCAGACTTGGGTCAGGTGTCGTGGCCCCGACCTCGGACGTGGGTCAGGGGTCATGGCCCCGACCTCAGACCTCGGACCTGTGTTCGGGGGTCGTACCCCGGACCTCGGACCTCAGGGTCTCGTCCGAGGTCTCTTGGACCTCGGCTTTGGGTTCGAGGGTCGCGCCCCGAACCTCGGACTTGGGTCAGGGGACGTGCCTCTGACCTCGGACGTTGGTCAAGGGTTGTGCCCTGATCTCGGACGTGGGTCAGGGGTCGTGCCCCGACCTCAGACGTGGGTCAGGGGTCGTGCCCTGACCTCGGACGTAGGTCTGGGGTCATAACCCCGACCTCGGACGTGGGTCAGGGGTCGTGCCCTGACCTCGGACGTGGGTCAGGGGTCATGCCCTTGACCTCGGACGTGGTCAGGGGTCATGGCCCCGACCTCAGACCTCGGACATGGGTTCGGGGGTTGTGCCCCGGACCTCGAACTTCGGGGGTCATGCCCCCGGTCTCTTGGATCTCGTCCGAGATCTCTAGGACCTTGGACGAGGCTTCCCCGATCATCTTGTGGGGTCAAGTCACGAAATTATAAAAAATCTCGGGTTTTACCCATATCATGATGCCCCCTCAGTTTTCGGAGCTATGTAAATGTTTCGAGAACTGATCTTAATGTCTTGGAGGTCATGCCCCCGGTCTTCATGTCTTGAACCTCAGGAATCATGCCCCCAGTCTTCGGGCCTTGAACGTCGGGTTTGGGTTCAGGGGTCGTGCCCCCGATCTTCATGTCTTGGGGGTCATGCCCCCGGTCTTCATGTCTTGGGGGTCATGCTCCCAGTCTTCATGTCTTGGGGGTCATGCCCCCAATTTTACGCCGCTCTTAGAAGATCTTGTTTCCGCAGGAAGTGTGTCTCTCCCCTTTGATCTATTTTGGAAGTTGGTCTCCCTTCTCGGGATTTGGCTTTCTTCCGTTAGAGGTTCGCCTAAGCAAGTCTTATGATATTTGTCAAAAATTTACAATCATCAACCGAACTTAGGATACGAATATCAAATTCATTGCAGAGACATAATCTGCCTCGACATAAACAACAACTAAGCATTCAAAGAGAGGGTTCCATGTAATATTTTTTTAAAGATGCTTTGAGTACCAAGTATTTCTCAGCTCCTTGCCGCCGAGGTCTTCGAGCTTGTAGGTTCCTAGCTTAACGCTTTTAACTATCTTGTACGGTCATTCCCAGTTTGACCCGAGTTTTCCCTGATTTGGATCGAGTTTGGAAATTGTCTTTTTAAGGACGCAACCTCCTTCTTTGAGCTCTCCGTTTGGTTGCTCTGTCCCTTTTTCTCAAGGTCCTCTTCTTTCTCTGATCTCGCTACTTCTTCTACTTTAATATATTTCTCTGCCTTGGTCATCAACTCCGTCATGTTCTGTGGGGTCTTTTTGGCTAAGGAAGCCTGAAACAACTTGTTCGCTATGCCCTTTGTGAACGCCTGTATTGCAAATCTTTGATCAAATTGCGTACACTGGAGAGTAGCCTCATTAAAGCGAGTTGCATACTGGCGGAGAGTTTTTCCTTCTCTCTGCTTTAGACTGAGCAAGAAGGTAGTGTGACGGGTCGGCCTAATAGCCGAGGAAAATCTCCCAACAAACAAATCTGCTAATTGTGCATAAGAGCCAATTGACCCATCCTTCAGTTCATCATACCAAGCCCTGGCTGCTTCCACTAAAGTTCCTGCAAAAGCTTTACACACCCAGGCCTCTGGCAACTCCGTGAACTCCATTTTGTGTCTGAATACCGCCAGGTGATCTTTAGGGTCTCCATGTCCATCATAGGTGGGCAAATGAGGCAATTTATACTGTGCTGGCTTCGGAACCTTATTGATGGCTCGGTTAAAAGGATTTGGGCCTCGGAAAGCCCTTGCGACCGAAATTATACTAGCAGTACTCCTTCTTCGGGCACTTTGAATTCGGTTACGTGTTGCCGTCTCCGAGCCCTGTGATGACCCTGTGGAGTTCATTGTTTCTTTGCGTTGTCTTCTAGCGTGAACTCGCTGTCTAGACTCTCTTGGGTTGGTTATGCTTCTGGCTGATTGGGTGTTTTGACATGAGTGGTTTTGCTGGGGCGTTTTATGAGGTTGATTATCCAGGTGGTAAGGTGTTGGTTGAGGTGTTGGGTTATGAACAGCCTGTTTCAACTCCTCCAGGGTCTTTAGGATATAACCAAGATCCACTGGATGGTTGGTTTGTGGAACTTACGTTGTGGCAGTGAGACATTGCCACCCTGGGTACCAAGCAAGTCCTTGTGGATAGTTTTGCAGGTATGTTGGCAAAAAGCTAGGGTATGGATTTATGTTGGGATTGGTGTATGTGTTTGTGTATGGTGGATGATTTCCTGTAGATATTTCCACCCTTGGAGGCGGTAGATCAGTCTGTCCGAGGTTGGAGGTCCCTCCTGGACAGAATTGTACATTTGGCTGTTCCACAGCCTCTTTTTCATGTAGGCTTGCAACATTCTGACTCCGGGTAGTTACCATGGTGTAACCTTGTAAAAATCTCAATAGGGGACTTAGAATCGGCCCCACGGTGGGCGCCAACCTGTTAAGGTAGAAAAATGTCGAGTCGCAAGTGACCTTCACGCACTGCCTTGATACCTGCAAAACAAAGAGAGCTTAGCGGGTCTTGCCCGTATTAGCACTCCGATGCTTAAGTTAGCTTGGTGCTTTGGTAGAGAAAGTTGTATGTATACAAGTATTGATGTGAGTATCAGATGTACCTCCCCCTTCCTAACTGAATCCTCTGCCTTTTATAGGCACCATCACTATTGAAGTCATCATGGCTGCTCAGTTAAAGAAATAAGTCACATGGTTGCGGAGTCACAAAGGAGAAATTATCATTGCAGCTGAGTCAAAAGATTAAAGGTGCAGTAGTGGATCATTACTGCAAGCATGGTGGAGAATTATTTGAGTGCTAGTGGACAATTGTTTAAATGGATCAGTGGGAGATCAACTGGAGATTCCCTGAACTTATAGAGCAATGTTTATTATTGCCTTTTGGGCTTGAGGTCTTAAAAGGTGACTTTAGGATAGCCTAATGCCTCGCCTGACCCCAATAGGTCTCTCCACGCACGATGGTCGAAGTCTAACCAACACTAGGTTGAATCTGCCTGACAAACTCGTCCGAGGTCTACAGGAACTTAGAGAATACATGTCCGAGGTCCGTAGACCTCGGATCCCCTTGTCCGAGGTCTACAGGACCTCGGACACACTAGGTCCTAGATCCGTAGACCTCGGACCTCCTTGTCCGAGGTCTACAAGACCTCGGACACACCACGTCCAAGATCCGTAGACCTCGGACCTCCTTGTCCGAGGTCTACAGGACCTCGGACTCCATGTCCGAGATCCGTAGACCTCGGACCTCCTTGTCCGAGGTCTACAGGACCTTGGACTCCATGTTCGAGGTCCGTAGACCTCGGACATGGCACATTCGAGGTCCATAGGACCTCGGATCTACCTGGTCCGAGGTCTCTTGGACCTCGAACAAAACATACATACCATGACCGGACGTGGGTCAGGGGTCGCGGCCCCGACCTCGGACGTGGGTCAGGGGTCATGCCCCTGACCTTGGATGTGGGTCAGGGGTCATGGACCCGACCTCAGACGTGGGTCAGGGGTCATGCCCCTGACCTCGGACGTGGGTCAGGGGTCATGCCCCTGACCTCGGACGTAGGTCAAGCGTCGTACCCTGACCTCGGACGCGGGTTATGGGTCATGGCCCGGACCTCGGACTTGGGTCAGGGGTCGTGCCCCAACCTCGGACGTGGGTCAGGGGTCATGGCCTCGACCTCGGACGTGGGTCAAGGGTCATGCCCCTGACGTCGGACATAGGTCAGGCGTCATACCCTGACCTCGGACGTGGGTTAGCGGTCATGGCCCCGACCTCGGACTTGGGTCAGGGGTCGTGCCCCTGACCTCGGACTTGGGTCAGGGGTCATGCCCCTGACCTCTGACTTGGGTTAGGGGTCGTGCCCCTGACCTCGGACGTGGGTCAGGGGTCAGGGCCTCGACCTCGGTCGTGGGTCAAGGGTCATGCCCTTGACCTCGGACGTGGGTCAGGGGTTATGGCCCTGACCTCGACTTAGGTCAAGGGTCATGGCCCCGACCTCGGACGTGGGTCAGGGGTCATGCCCCTGACCTCGGACATGGGTCATGGGTCATGGCCCCGACCTCGGACCTCGGACCTGGGTTCGGGGGTCGTGCCCCGGACCTCGGACCTCAGGGTCTCATCCGAGGTCTCTTGGACCTCGGCTTTGGGTTCGAGGGTCGCGCCCCGAACCTCGGACTTGGGTCAGGGGTCGTGCCCCTGACCTCGGACGTGGGTCAGGGGTCATGCCCTAACCTCGGACGTGGGTCAGGGGTCATAGCCCCGACCTCGGACCTGAGTTCGGGGGTCGTGCCCCGGACCTCAGGGTCTCGTCCGAGGTCTCTTGGACCTCGGCTTTGGGTTCGAGGGTCGCGCCCCGAACCTCGGACTTGGGTCAGGGGTCATGCCCTTGACCTCGGATGTGGGTCAGGGGTCGTGCCCTGACCTCGGACGTGGGTCATAGCCCCGACCTCGAACGTGGGTCAGGGGTCGTGCCCCGACCTCGGACGTGGGTCAGGGGTCGTGGCCCCGACCTCGGACGTGGGTCAGGGGTCATGCCCCTGACCTCGGACGCGGTCAGGGGTCATGGCCCCGAACTCAAACCTCGGACCTGGGTTCGGGGGTCGTGCCCCGAACCTCGGACCTCAGGGTCTCGTCCGAGGTCTCTTGGACCTCGGCTTTGGGTTTGAGGGTCGCGCCCCGAACCTCGGACTTGGGTCAGGGTCGTGCACTTGACCTCGGACGTGGGTCAGGGGTCGTGCCCTGACCTCGAACGTGGGTCAGGTGTCGTGCCCTGACCTCGGACGTGGGTCAGGGGTCATATCCCCGACCTCGGACTTGGGTCAGGTGTCGTGGCCCCGACCTCGGACGTGGGTCAGGGGTCATGGCCCCGACCTCAGACCTCGGACCTGGGTTCGGGGGTCGTGCCCCGGACCTCGGACCTCAGGGTCTCGTCCGAGGTCTCTTGGACGTCGGCTTTGGGTTCGAGGGTCGCGCCCCGAACCTCGGACTTGGGTCAGGGGTCGTGCCTCTGACCTCGGACGTTGGTCAAGGGTTGTGCCCTGATCTCGGACGTGGGTCAGGGGTCGTGCCCCGACCTCAGACGTGGGTCAGGGGTCGTGCCCTGACCTCGGACGTAGGTCTGGGGTCATAACCCCGACCTCGGACGTTGGTCAGGGGTCGTGCCCCGACCTCAGACGTGGGTCAGGGGTCGTGCCCTGACCTCGGACGTGGTCAGGGGTCATGGCCCCGACCTCAGACCTCGGACCTGGGTTCGGGGGTTGTGCCCCGGACCTAGAACTTCGGGGGTCATGCCCCCGGTCTCTTGGATCTCGTCCGAGATCTCTAGGACCTTGGACGAGGCTTCCCCAATCATCTTGTGGGGTCAAGTCACGAAATTATAAAAAATTTCGGGTTTTACCCATATCAGATGTTGACTCAGCCTTTCACCTACACGAAGCTAAATAGGGAAATGATTAGCTTTGTTGTTACGGTCCAATAAGATTAAGCCCTGAGCATTATATAAGGGTTGTTGAGTTTCAAGTTACAGCACACAAACAACAAAAAAATAAAATCTCTTCTAATTGCTTTAACGTGTTTCTTGAGAACTCGGGCACAACTTCTACAAACAGGTGCGGGTTTCTTCTATAAAAAATGCATTGTTAATCTTCTATCTGTGTAATTAAATTTAATTGTTCGAACTGCATGTGCAGTTTCAATTCTTAAATGCATTGACTTCTATTAGATGAATGTAAAGATAATCATACGGGTTAACTTTTGTCTTTACAAGTGCATGGTAGATTTGATTCCACTGGGAAAGACTATATATAATATAATATAACTTTGAGAATATAATATTTATATATAATATGCAGCTTGACTATTTAAGTTACATATTTGAAAATATGTATACATATAATATAGTTTATTTACATTATAGCTTTGATCTCTTCTAGTATGATTAGTTACTTATGCATCAACCTATTCCTTTAACGTTCAGCAATGGTTATATAAGTTTGCGTGGGTAATTTTGTTGAAGTGAAAGTAATATTCCTAGTTGAGTAAAGAGCCTGTAAATCTGATAAATTTTGATTAAATAAGCTATTAAGTTAGCCAATCTTAAAAGGTGACTATTTTACTTTAATAAGTAAAATCTATATGTTAAAGCCACATACCTACTTAGATATTAGGATTCTTAATCTAGCCAAATAGCCAATAAACTATATTTGATAGAAGAATCACTAAAATGTGACGATTACCTACTAGATTTCCACATCCTACTTATTTTGTAATGCTCAATTAACTAGGGTTATCTATCTCATTATCTTATTTACCTGCTCAAATTACTTACTTGTTATTAACTAGATCACTATTTACTTGTAACATGTATAAATTGTTATCCACCTTTATTATTACCTATATATTAATTATTTTGAGTGACAACAATGAGTTTATTTTTAATATCTACATGAATATATGCTCGAAAGACGACCTACTTTGTCGTACTCTCATCACTTGTGCGCACATGCATTACACTTGTGCATTCTTGTATGCTATTTGGGGGTTGCAATGTCACGCCCCAATTCGACCCCTACTACGATCAGTCATGATGCAATGGAATTTCGGCAGCATAACAATAGTAACATGAACATCAGGGCTCTAAACCAACCCTTAAGAACAACATATATCAACCTCCATAAATTACCAACCAATTCCACAATCAAATTAACAACATACAACACAACCACTTCATACATTAAACATTCTTTCATCAACTCTTTTATAGTTACACACCTCCGTTCGAACATAATATATAGGCTACACATTCATTTCAAAATAGATTATAACCGACTTAGTAATCTAGTCATGATCAAAATAAAGACTACTAAATCAACATACATTTGTCTTTATATTAAGATAGGTTATACAACGCATTGTGTTACAACAACAAAAACAATCTCACGGCAATGACTCCTGCACATAAGACTCATCCACATATGGCACATTTCCCTCTTCAAGAGGCACGTACCTGTAGTCAGGCTCAGTAACACCTGCATGCACGCAATAATTGAGAGTGAACTTACATAAAACAAGCCCAGTGAGGATCCGATAGATCTCTAACAGTATTTACTATACTCCTTGAAAATCATCCTTTGAGCAGTAAACACACAATGAACATCAATAATCATTATAAATGCAACAATAGCAATAATTGTAAATACACAATAAGGATACGATACATTTGCTGATGAAGCTCCATACACCAATTCAATGCTCATCAACTCCTCCAAACTCAAAGACACAATCCTGAGGTACCTTGACCTAGACCCACACCCCATGGCCTCTATGCCCATGTGAGATGGGGATTAGCCATGATAACTGTGCTCGCAGCCCAGGATGCCTCCCAAGGTGACACAACATTATCAAAGCTCACAACAATAGGACTCAATTCGGGAAGTCAACAACATTGGTTGCCCGACTCCCGACTAATAATAACAATTACAATACCAATTCGAGAAGTCAACAACATTGGTTGCCCGACTCCCGACTGATAATAACAATAACAATCAGTTAACAATGTAACACCCTGGATTAACCTTGAGCGTGCTCCTCACAGTTTTGTAACAACAATCAATAATCAATAATCAATTAATCCGCACTTCAACAATCAAATAAACAACATTTAACAATCATCAACTATATAATCATGAAACAATTAAGTTAGATGACAAAGTAGGCCACCCAACTTAACATGCATTAGACACACAACCAAACCCTAATCTAACCATCAACAACTCACAGTTCAATCACTCAAACACCACCTGATCATCTAAAGGCATATAACAACATTTTAAAGAAAGACAACCTAAACTTCTAATAATCATAACTTACATTCAACTAATCCAAATAACTCCAAACTAGTTCCTATCATTCACTCACTCAATCAACTACATTAGCCCCCTCGAAAAATAACAAAAATACATCCAAATCAAGCCGAACAACCCCAAAACCTCAATGCACCTAGGCTGAAATTTCTGAACTTTCACACTGATATCACAATCAAAATTTCGGCATTACAATGGCACTACCCCGTATTTAACAAACTTTTACAAATCGACGGCAATCGATTCCAACCACTACAACTCAAAATATTCAACAAATAGCCAACAACTCAACTTGTAATACCCGAAAATTAAAATTCATGCTATTACGGTTCAAATCTTATATAAACTCATATAAACGATCCTTAGCATGCACTGAGCAATAATATAACATCAATTCAACTTTCTAACAGTTCAAATTTCAATTATATGCAAAAATATAAAAAATGACATTTGAGATCTAGAATTTTTCTCTCACCTTTGATGTTGTTTGATGCAAGAAATGTGTAGAATGGATGCCCAACAAGCAATAACAAACTTTGATTCAAGTGCAAAGGCTTTGTATTGCAAATTATAAGAGAAAATTTGAGCAAAAAATAAAGCTAAAATGACCTTGAGGTATTCGGCCACACGTGTGTGTTTAAGGTGTTGAGCTTTTGTTTTTATGAGCTATTTTTAGTATATTATGCATATAAATGGCAAGTCAACAAAAATACTCAAAGTCAAAGGTGGAAACTAATTAGTTTATTTAGTATTTTTAGTCTTTTAAATCCTATTTTTGACTATTTCTTGCTCAACTATTAAATTGACACCTAAATTAATTCTAGACAATATATTTTAGGTGACAAAGAGTTTTACATTTAAACATTTTCACTAGAGTCGGCTTAAAACGCGATTTTTGCAAAAGAAAGTGTAAAAACTTTTAAAATTTCGAAACCGATTCCAAATCCATTTTAATCAAACACGGGTCTATTAATTCCTGAGGACTAGGTTTTAAAACGTTTAAAACACCCCGGTAAAAATTTTAGCGGACAGGTGTTCAAAATACTATTCACTAAAATTAGCGATAAAATTCTGATTCTGTTTTTGATGAAAATTTCATGAATGAACATATAGCATGTATTAGGAATATAAATCACATATTTAGCACATTCGAACTCATATGACACATAAAACAGGTCAAAGCACACAAAACGAGGCAAAACACGCAAATCGATGTTAAGATGAAAAGTGGGGTTTCACATTCCCCCTCCTTAAAACAATTGCGTCCTTGCAATTCTTCACTCAAGTACTGCTGGCTCAAACATACGGAATGAAAGACCGAAAGCCAAATTCTGAATACTAACTAAGTAGGTCAACTTGGAATATCGAATAAGAAGCTTGAATAGGAACGCTGAATAAGAATACCAACTAAGACTTCCGGATGAGAATCTCAAATAGTTACTGAAGAAAAAGCCAAACAGAGATCCCGTAATAGAGCACCAACCAAGAATACCAAGTAAGAGCTTCAACAAGATCACCGAGCGAGAATACCAAATAATAATCCCAATATAAGAACTCCGGATAATACCGTATCAGAATTCCACAAAAGAATACCGCATAGAAAATACCATAGAAGAAGTCCAAAGAAGTATGCTGAATAAGAATGTCCATATAGAAATCTCGAGGAAGAATGCCGTATAAAATCACCAAATAAGAATCCCAATAATCAATGTATAGTCATAAATTAGCTTGACCCCTAATCAAAATTTCATATGCATCAGCGTTACATACTACTCAGTCGCTAACTGATATGATGCACGTGCTAACTTTAATCGTATCAGGCAAACATTCTACTCACATTTTAGCATGTTGCACTCAAGGAGATATAATATTTAATTGGTTGAGAATAAGTAAGTCACCTTTCACCACTGTTGCCGCCTTTGGCAATTCCTCCAAGTCCACTGCGTAGGCCCGAGCCTGAGCCCGCTACTGCTGAGGTGTACTACTTGCAGGTCCACCCTGATAACCCTAGACTGCTGGCTATCCCGTAGAACTCTGATACCTGGGGCAATCCCTCGCCCGGTGTTGGTTGCTGCCGCAACCTAAACACGTCTCTGCCTTCTTCCGACAGTCGGCCTCCAAATGGCCTGTACATTTACAATAAGTACACAGCGGTATCGGTGTACTGACACTGCCTCCAAAAGACCTAGAAACTGAATAAGCAGCTGTACTAGCCTGCTACTGAGGTAACACAACACTAGGCCGATACTAACCTTGAGACTGGGCTGGCCTATACTGCGATTGAGCCTGATAAGACCCTTGCTGAAAATGAGGCCGATAGTAACCCTACTGACCCTACGGTCTGACAAAAACTCACCCTCTCTCTTTTCCCGTGCAATCCTCGAGACATACTTTGCCTGGAAAGCTCTCAGAAAGGTATCCCAGACATACGGGAATACCTTGGGTCTCCCAACTAGATTTCACCATGTGTCACAACTCCTCTGCCTCATCATCAAACAAATAAACGGCAAATGTGACCTTTCTTTCATCAGTATAATCCATAGGGTCAAATATATTAATCCATGCCTCGGCTTTCCGATCTTCTGGCTCACCCTGAAATCTCGGCGGATAATACCCCAAGAACTCCTTCAGTGTACCACGCCCGTGGTACCCACCCTGTACATTTAGTAACTGTGCCTACAAAGTATGATCTTGGGCAGCCTGCCCTGCTAGCAACTGTGCCTGACCGGCCATAACCTCTGCAATCATATCCATGGCTGCTTCAAAACGATCATCACCCCTTTCTCGGCCTGGTGCCACATCACCCAGAACCTCGTCAACTCCTTTGGGCCTACCTCTCGTTCTCGGTCTACCAGTCATTCTTCTAATCAAAGAGTTAGCGCAGGTTATAGCACATAGACAGGCTATAGACAATTATTAACACATAAGCAACAAACTCACATAAAGCATATAAATCACTTAAGTATCAATCACATAAACAAATTGATCACATAATCACATAGTCACTAAATCACATAATCATTTAATCATTTAATCATATTAACACATAGTTCTCTTTTCTTTTCACTTCATACATACTTGCATTCTTGGACCACTACCCACATTCCGATGATACCCCGGCCGACAGCTAAACATAAGCTTTGATACCACTAAATGTCACGCACCAACTCGACCCCTCCTACGATCAGTCAGGACGCAACAGAATTTCGACAGCATAATGACAGTAACATGAACATCAGGGCTCTAAACCAACCCTTAAGAACAACATACATCAACCTCCATAAATCATCAACCAATTCCACAATCAAATTAACAACATACAACACAACCACTTCTTACATTAAACATTCTTTCACCAACTCTTTCATAGTTACGTGCCTCCGTTCCAACATGATACATAGGCTACACATTCATTTCAAAATAGATTATAACTGACTTAGTAATCTAGTCATGATCAAAATAAAGACTACTAAATCAACATACATTTGTCTTTATATTAAGATAAGTTATACAACACATTGTGTTACAACAACTAAGACAATCTCATTGCAATGACTCCTGCACATAAAACTCATCCACATATGGCACATTTCCCTCGTCAAGAGGCACGCACCCGTAGTCAAGCTCAGTAACACCTGCATGCATGCAATAATTGAAAGTGAGCTTACATAAAACAAGCCCAGTGAGGATCCGATAGATCTCTAACAGTATTTACTATACTCCTTGAAAATCATCCTTTGAGCAGTAAACACACAATGAACATCAATAATCATTATAAATGCAACAATATCAATAATTGAAAACACACAATAAGGATACGATACATTTGCTGATGAAGCTCCATACACCAATTCAATGCTCATCAACTCCTCCAAACTCAAAGACACAATCCTGAGGTACCTTGACCTAGACCCATACCCCATGGCCTCTCCACCCATGCGAGATAGGGATTAGCCAAGATAACTGTGCCCACAGCCCAGGATGCCTCCCAAGGTGACACAACATTATCAAAGCTCACAACAATGGGACTCAATTCGAGAAGTCAACAACATTGGTTGCCCGACTCCCGACTAATAATAACAATAACAATACCCATTGGAGAAGTCAACAACATTGGTTGCCCGACTCCCGACTAATAATAACAATAACAATCAATTAACAATGCAACACTCCGGATTAACTCCGAGCGTGCTCCTTACAGTTTTGTAACAACAATCAATAATCAATAATCAATTAATCCGCACTTCAACAATCAAATAAAAAACATTTAACAATCATCAACTATATAATCATGAAACAATTAAGTTAGATGACAAAGTAGGCCACCCAACTTAACAAGCATTAGACACACAACCAAACCCTAATCTAACCATCAACAACTCACAGTTCAATCACTCAAACACCACCCGATCATCTAAAGGCATATAACAACATTTTAAAGAAAGACAACCTAAACTTCTAATAATCATAACTTACATTCAACTAATCCAAACAACTCCAAACCAGTTCCTATCATTCATTCACTCAATCAACTACATTAGCCTCTTCGGAAACTAACCAAAATACATCCAAATCAAGCCCAACAACCCCAAAACCTCAATGCACCTAGGCTAAAATTTCTGAACTTTCACACTGACATCACAATCAAAATTTCGGCATTACAACGGCACTACCACGTATTTAACAAATTTTTACAAATTGACGGCAATCGATTCCAACCACTACAACTCAAAATATTCAACAAATAGCCAACAACTCAACTTGTAATATCCGAAAATTAAAATTCATGCTACAGCGGTTCAAATCTTATATAAACTCATATAAACGATCATTAGCGTGCACTGAGCAATAATATAACATCAATTCAACTTTCTAACGGTTCAAATTTTAATTATATGCAAAAATATAAAAAATGACATTTGAGATCTAGAATTTTTCTCTCACCTTTGATGTTGTTAGATGCAAGAAAGGTGTAGAATGGATGCCCAACAAGCAAGAACAAACTTTGATTCAAGTGCAAAGGCTTTGTGTTGCAAATTATAAGAGAAAATTTGAGCAAAATAAAGCTAAAATGACCTTGAGGAATTCGGCCACACGTGTGTGTGTTTAAGGTGTTGAGCTTTTGTTTTTATGAGCTATTTTAGTATATTATGCATATAAATGGCAAGTCAACAAAAATATTCAAAGTCAAAGGTGGAAACTAATTAGTCTATTTAGTATTTTAAATCCTATTTTTGACTATTTCTTGCTCAACTATTAAATTGACACCTAAATTAATTCTAGACAATATATTTTAGGTGACAAAGAGTTTTAAATTTAAACATTTTCACCCGAGTCGGCTTAAAATGCAATTTTTGCAAAAGAAAGTGTAAAAACTTTTAAAATTTCAAAACCGATTCCAAATCCATTTTAATCAAACACGAGTCTATTAATTCCTGAGGACTAGGTTTTAAAACTTTTAAAACACCCCGGTAAAAATTTTAGCGGACAGGTGTTCAAAATACTATTCACTAAAATTGGAGATAAAATTTCTGATTCCGTTTTTTATGAAAATTTCATGAATGCACATATAGCATGTATTAGAAATATAAATCAGCATATTTAGCACATTCGAACTCATATGACACAGAAAATAGGTCATAGCACGCCAAACGAGGCAAAAACACGCAAATCGAGGTTAAGATGAAAAGTGGGGTTTCACATTCTCCCCTCCTTAAAACAATTGCGTCCTTACAATTCTTCAGTCAAGTACTGCTGTCTCAAACATACGGAATGAAAGACCGAAAGCCAAATTCTGAATACCAACTAAGTAGGTCAACTTGGAATATCGAATAAGAAGCTTGAATAGGAACGCTGAATAAGAACACCGACTAAGACTTCCGGATGAGAATCTCAAATAATTACTGAAGAAAATGCCAAACAGAGATCCCGTAATAGAGCACCAACCAAGAATACCAAGTAAGAGCTTCAACAGGATCACCGAGCGAGAATACCAAATAATAATCCCAATATAAGAACTCCGGATAATACCGTATCAGAATTCCACAAAAGAATACCGCATAGAAAATACCATAGAAGAAGTCCAAAGAAGTATGCTGAATAAGAATGTCCATATAGAAATCTCGAGGAAGAATGCCGTATAAAATCACCAAATAAGAATCCCAATAATCAATGTATAGTCATAAAGTAGCTTGATCCCTAATCAAAATTTCATATGCATCAGCGTCACATACTACTCAGTCGCTAACTGATATGATGCACGTGCTAACTTTAATCGTATAAGGCAAACATTCTACTCACATTTTAGCATGTTGCACTCAAGGAAATATAATATTTAATTGGTTGAGAATAAGAAAGGTACCTTTCACCACTGCTGCCGCCTGTGGCAATTCCTCCAAGTCCACTGCGTAGGCCCGAGCCTGAACCCGCTGCTGCTGAGGTGTACTACTTGCAGGTCCACCCTGATAACCCTGGACTGCTGGCTGTCCCGTAGAACTCTGATACCTAGGGAAATCCCTCGCCCGGTGTTGGTTGCTGCCGCAACCTAAACACGTCTCTGCCTTCTTCCGACAGTCGGCCTCCAAATGTCCTGTACATTTACATTAAGTACACAGCAGTATCGGTGTACTAACACTTCTTCCAGGAAGACCTAGAAACTGAATAAGCAGCTGTACCAGCTACTGCTAAGGTGACGTAACACTAGGCCTATACCAACCCTGAGACTCGGCCGGTGTAACACCCCGATCCCTCTTGAGATCGGTAGTTCTATCTATCAATCTAATCACAACCCAAATCCAAACCCGGGAAAATTTTTAGAGAAAACAGACGGAGTCTCCCCTATTTCTAGGCAAAAAGCAAACCTGCGACAGCATATAAGTGAACCAATACCATGTCCAAACATTCAACCACTTCAAGGCCAACCGAGCCTTGTTCTCAACAAGCAACCACAAGAAAATATACATACATTTCCAATTTAAAAGCTAACCTATCTCTTTACATTTTTGACAAGTACATTCAAACTAGACAATTAAACCACACTAAGCTACTGCATAAAATAAACTATCATGCCATTCTAATTCTTTTCCTTGGGACATTACAAACATGCATTGAAGTTAAGCTATGCTAACTGATTACATAACTAGCTTATCAATTTACCTCAACTATTTAGCTAATTTAGATTACATTTCCTTTAACAATAAATACATACAATACATAAAAGCATACATCTTGCATCTTTGACATCTCAAGCCGCATAGCACGCAAGAGAACTCTTCAAGCACGAACTTTCACGAAATCACGATCTTTCCAGCTATCATGACATTTCCTGAAATGTGGTGGTGAGGAGTGAGTATACACAACACGTATACTCAGTGAGGGCGAGACAGATATCGAGTTGGAGAGAAAGAAAGTCGTGCAATGCAAATAAGACAGTTAAGCAATATAACTGATAAATAAGCAATCAAGACAAATAATCAATACAATAAGCAATTACTGAAAGCATTAACAGCAACCATTCAAAGCTATACCATACTCTGAAGGCTATTGGTTCACTCATACGAGCAATGTACCATTTCATGAGCGATACATCAATCTCGAGCTTGATGTTGACAACGATGACAATAAGCGCGCATCCATCTTATAACACCAGTTTGGAATACCCCGGAAGTATCCCATCAAATCTACGACCCAAATCTCCCTGGGAGGGAACCCAAGCGAGAATGGGAATAGCAGCGGAGCTAGAGTAACCAACACTGGCAACCCGAGGCTACCCAGAGAGGCTCATTACTCACGCGCGAGATACTATGCAATGCAAGACTCGATACAAGGCGATAAACGAGCGATAAAACAAGATATCAAGCATTCTCAACAATGGATAAACATTTCAATTAACAACCAACTCTAACAAGCGGAATAAGCATTAGCAAGCATAACAAGCAATAATAAGCATTAACAAGCATTAACAAGCATTCTATAGGCATAACATCAAGAAAACACACAAAGTCACAAATCGGCCCCAACGTATCAAAACACTACCATCTCCAAACGAGCAACGAGTTCTGGAAACTGACTTCTCCAATCTTCCTAGGTCACTATAGAACACGTCTAGAGACTCCGAAACCCCTACTTAACCCTAGAATTTACGCAAAGTCCCGATTTTCCCCGTTTGCTCGTTTGAACTGACAACTATACCAACCAAACACCAAGCCAATGCCATAATCGCACCAAAAGTGCTTCAATGCCTCCCAAAACAATGCCAACACGCAAAACGAGAAAATGCCAAACTCGACCTAAACGACCCCAACTTTCACTAAGCCGTTTTTCTATTATACATTCCAATTAAACCACACATTTAGGCATTCTAGCATATCTAGCATCTTCCTACATCAACAGAACGCGTAACGGAGCAACTTCATCGAAACGGGGGTTTCCTATTCATAATTTACTATTCATCACACAATTTATATTTCAATTCCAATATTTAACCGCAGAAAATGTTAAAAAGCTATAAATACATGTTCTACAATCAACAAGGAACATTCTTTAAGCAACAAAACGATTAAAACAACAATCTACGCATAAAATCCAAAAATCAAAGTTTAGATACAAATATTTCAAATGCGAAAATAACGATGAAACCCTCACCTTAGATGCTCCTAGACGCTAGGAAAACCTCGTAGAGTGCCTCGGAAACCATCCCGCACAAGCCCACGCGAAGAATCGAAGATTTGAAGTTGAGATTTTCTTTTTTTTTTTCTCCTTCTTTTCCTCATGGTTTCAAGCCTTTTTCTCTCTGTTTTTTTCGTGTGGCATTATGCTTATTTAGAAAAAAAATGACAAGAAGTCAAAGGTCAAAGATTCGGTCAACCCGCTAAACCAAAACAACTATGCGCGACCTTACGAACACGGCCATAACTTCTTCTAGAAAACTCCAATTCACGAACGGTTTGAAGCCTCAGAAACTAGACTCATAGAGCTTTCCAACCATATATAATTTGCTACCTAACTCTTCCCCAATTGGTTCAGATTTAATTCCAAAGTTGACCCATAATTTGACTAACTTAACATTGTATTTTTTTATTTCTAATCCCAAGTTTGCCTTTATTAAACATTTCAAAAATTTCCACCTTGTCCTAGTTGGTCAATGTAGATGAAAAGTCAACTAGTTTGGTCAAAGAAGGTGAAAGGTCAATAAAATGCAATTTAAATGAACTTTAAATGCTATTGAATACATGCCAGGTTCGGGGTATCACATCCTTCCCCCCTTAAAACAATTGCATCCTCGCAATTCTTCTTCCAATAGTACTCTGTATCATCTACAATCCAACTCTGACTAGTTTTCATTAGCTACTGAAAAAGTATTTAACAAGATGACCAATAGGAAAGTTCAAGTAGAAATGCCAAGTAGTAACGCCAAATAGAAGCTCAAATGCAGATACCGTACAAGAATCCCGTTGACACGAATACCGAAGAAGAATAAATTCCAACCAGAAATGCCGAGATAATACCAATAAAGACTAAAGCAAAGATACTGTAGATGTCATTAATACCACACAATAACGACAAGAAGAATACCTCACGCACGAATCTCCAATAGAAGTCTAACTGTTACTGCCCGAGAATTTCAAGCAAGAAGCCAAATAAAAGCTCAAACAAAGGTTCTATCTAGAGGTCCAAAGAAGTACCCCGCTGGTCATGGATTTCATAGAAGAATTCCCTGTTAAGAGTGCTGAAGAAAATACCAAGAACCCAATCAAATATATTTCCAAAGTTCCAAAGAAGCCTTCCAAATAATAACCCCATGGAACAACCAAATTAGATTCCGAGTTTTGCTATCAAATGCTGAGAGGAATGTCAAAGGAAATAACAGAGAAAATATAATGTGCCCAATAAGACAACTAAGTTGAATAATAAACATAGTTTCCCAGATGGACGAAAACTCCAAGGATAAACATCGAACTGATGAACAATATACCGAGACCAAACTCTGAGGCCTCTTCACTATTTGCCAAGTGAGAACTTCATACAACTTTGCCAACAAAGAAAATACCAAGAGAACGCCTAATAAGAATTTCAAAGAATACCATAAGTAGTATTATTCAATAAGTCTGATAGGAACTCCAAATACTAAACCTACTGAGGAACACTGAAGAAGATATCCGAGACAATGCTCCAATAAGAAAGTAGCCAAGTTTGCCTAATAAGTAAATACTAAATAATTGGCCACTGAGAATTCCATAAAATACCATTGAAGAATTTCCAATCAGAGATGCCAGTATTATACCAATAAAGATCAAGACACATATACCACAGATAATACTGTGCAATAAGGCCGATTAAAATCCCAATAGCCAAATCCACCAAGAAATGCCAACATAAGTCTCCAAAGAATACCCATTAAGAAAACCAAAGAATGCTCCAAAGACCAACCAAATAAACCCCAAGAGAAAGCTATTCTTTCACAACCGTTAAGCACAGAGGAAGACCATAGAGATTTGCCAATAACCGAGCTCCAAAAGCAAACACCAATTCCCAACTAAAGGCTAGTCAAATGCCATTCATTTCTTGCCAATCCATACACCTTGAAAAGCCAGCGGTGAACCAGCTTTCTTCAGGGGAGGAAGATGACTTACTTACCATTTCAATAGGACATGTATGAATGCCAATATATCACAGTTATACATATGCCTTAAGCTATTATGCCAGCAAGTTTACAAAATAGTTTATTCAACAAGGTCACTCAAGCATAACAATCAAGTCAAGCACAACATAATCAATTCAAATCACAGCATAACTAATTCAAGACATTTCAGTACACACATTACAAGCAATACTTCAAGCAAATAACAATCCATGAGGTCGATTCGATAGGTCAATTCAATGCACAACTAGACACTTTACTTCACTTAGCACACAATTAACACATAACACATAACTATATCACATAGGAGCACACATTCATGTCAAGACACATAATCTCACATACAAGCATACACTTTCAAGACACACTTAGCAAGCACACATTCAAGGACCACTACCCACCAGACCAGAGGACCCTGTCCCGGCTTATGAGCCAAACAAGCTCTTGATACCACCTGTAACACCCCGATCCCTCTTGAGACCGGTAGTTATATCTATCAATCTAATCACAACCCAAATCCAAACCCGGGAAATTTTTTTAGGAAAAACGGACGGAGTCTCCCCTATTTCTAGGCAAAAAGCAAACCTGCGACAGCATATAAGTGGACCAATACCATGTCCAAACATTCAACCACTTCAAGGCCAACCGAGCCTTGTTCTCAACAAGCAACCACAAGCAAATATACATACATTTCCAATTTAAAAGCTAACCTATCTCTTTACATTTTTGACAAGTACATTCAAACTAGACAATTAAACCACACTAAGCTACTGCATAAAATAAACTATCATGCCATTCTAATTCTTTTCCTTGGGACATTACAAACATGCATTGAAGTTAAGCTAATGCTAACTGATTACATAACTAGCTTATCAATTTACCTCAACTATTTAGCTAATTTAGATTACATTTCCTTTAACAATAAATACATACAATACATAAAAGCATACATCTTGCATCTTTGACATCTCAAGCCACATAGCATGCAAGAGAACTCTTCAAGCACGAACTTTCACGAAATCACGATCTTTTCAACTAACATGACATCTCCTGAAATGTGGTGGTGAGGAGTGAGTATACACAACACGTTATACTCAGTTGAGGGCGAGACAGATATCGAGTTGGAGAGAAAGAAAGTCGTGCAATGCAAATAAGACAGTTAAGCAATATAACTGATAAATAAGCAATCAAGACAAATAATCAATACAATAAGCAATTACTGAAAACATTAACACAACCATTTCAAAGCTATACCACACTCTGAAGGCTATGGTTCACTCATACGAGCAATGTACCATTTCACGAGCGATACATCAATCTCGAGCTTGATGTTGACAACGATGACAATAAGCGCACATCCACCTTATAACACCAGTTTGGAATATCCCGGAAGTATCCAATCAAATCTATGACCCAAATCTCCCTGGGAGGCAACCCAAGCGAGAATGGGAATAGCAGCGGAGCTAGAGCAACCAACACTGGCAACCCGAGGCTACCCAGAGAGGCTCATCACTCACGCGCGAGACACTATGCAATGCAAGACTTGATACAAGGCGATAAACAAGAATTCAAGCATTCTCAACAATGGATAAACATTTCAATCAACAACCAACTCTAACAAGCGGAATAAGCATTAGCAAGCATAACAAGCAATAATAAGCATTAACAAGCATTCTATAGGCATAACATCAAGAAAACACACAAAGTCACAAATCGGCCCCAACCATCAAAACACTACCATCTCCAAACGAGCAACGAGTTCCGGAAACCGACTTCACCAATCTTCCTAGGTCACTATAAAACACGTCTAGAGACTCCGAAACCCTACTTAACCCTAGAATTTACGCAAAATCCCTATTTTCCCCCTTTGCTCGTTTGAACTACAACTATACCAACCAAACACCAAACCAATGCCATAATCGCACCAAAAGTGCTTCCATGGCCTCCCGAAACAATGCCAACACGCAAAACGAGAAAATGCCAAACTCGACCTAAACGACCCCGACTTTCACTAAGCCATTTTTCTCCGTTTTTCCATTATACATTCCAATTAAACCACACATTTAGGCATTCTAGCATATCTAGCATCTTCCTACATCAACAGAATGCGTAACGGAGCAACTTCATCGAAACGGGGGTTTACTATTCACAATTTACTATTCATCACACAATTTATATTTTAATTCCAATATTTAACCGCAGAAAATGTTAAAAAGCTATAAATACATGTTCTACAATCAACAAGGAACATTCTTTAAGCAACAAAACGATTAAAACAACAATCTACGCATAAAATCCAAAAATCAATGTTTAGATACAAATATTTCAAATGCGAAAATAACGATGAAACCCTCACCTTAGACGCTCCTAGACGCTAGGAAACAACCTCGTAGAGTGCCTCGGAAACCACCCCGCACAAGCCCACGCGAAGAATCGAAGATTTGAAGTTGAGATTTTCTTTTTTTTTCTCCTTCTTTTCCTCATGGTTTCAAGCCTTTTTTTCTCTGTTTTTTTTCGTGTGCATTCTGCTTATTTAGAAAAAAAATGACAAGAAGTCAAAGGTCAAAGATTCGGTCAACCGCTAAACCAAAACAGCTATGCGCGACCTTACGAAAACGGTCATAACTTCTTCTAGAAAACTCCAATTCACGAACGGTTTGAAGCCTCAGAAACTAGACTCATAGAGCTTTCCAACCATATATAATTTGCTACCTAACTCTTCCCTAATTGGTTCAGATTTAATTCCAAAGTTGACCCAAAATTTGACTAATTTAACATTGCATTTTTTTATTTCTAATCCCAAGTTTGCCTTTTATTAAACATTTCAAAAATTCCCACCTTGTCCTAGTTGGTCAATGTAGATGAAAAGTCAACTAGTTTGGTCAAAGAAGGTGAAACGTCAATAAAATGCAATTTAAATGAACTTTAAATGCTATTGAATACATGCCAGGTTCGGGGTATCACAGCCGGCCTATACTGCGACTGAGCCTGATAAGACCCTTGCTGAAAATGAGGCCGATAGTAATCCCACTTACCCTGCGGTCTGAAAGAACCCTGATGCACTGTAGGCTTGTGACCACCCTACTGTACTGAAGGTCTATACATACCCTGCTAACCTTGCGGCTGAAAAGGGTCTCTTGCTAGGCTGACTAGGTCCGATCTGCTCCCCCTTTCTCTTCTCTAACCTAGAAGCTGCATCAAAGGCCTCAGTAAGTATATCATACTGATTCAGGGCCATCACATCTTGAATCTCGGGCCACAAACCCAACGTAAACCTACGAGTCTTGCGCTCCTCGTCAACCACAAACTCCGGTGCATACCGAGATAGTCTAGTAAATGTGGCCTCATACTGAGCCACTAAAGCATCCCCCTGAACTAGAGACAGAAACTCAGCCTCTCTCCTCTTCCGTGCAATCCTCGGGACATACTTTTCCTGGAAAGCTCTCAGAAAGGTATCCCAGACATACGGGAATACCTTAGGTCGTCCCCAACTAGATTTCACCATGTGTCACCACTCCTCTGCCTCATAATCAAACAAATAAACGGCAAAGGTGACCTTTCTTTCAACAGTATAATCCATAGGGTCAAATATATTAATCCATGCCTCGGCTTTCCGATCATCTGGCTCACCCTGAAATCTCGGCGGATAATACCCCAAGAACTCCTTCAGTGTACCACACCCGTGGTACCCACCCTGTACATTCAGTAACTGTGCCTACAAAGTATGAGCTTGGGCAGCCTGCCTTGCTAGCAACTGTGCCTGACTGGCCATAACCTCTGCAATCATATCCATGGCTGCTTCAAAACGATCATCACCCCTTTCTCGGCCCGGTACCACATCACCCAGAACCTCGTCAACTTCTTTGGGCCTACCTCTCGTTCTCAGTCTACCAATCATTCTTCTAATCAAAGAGTTAGCGCAAGTTATAGCACATAGACAGGCTATAGACAATTATTAACACATAAGCAACAAACTCACATAAAGCACATAAATCACTTAAGTATCAATCACATAAAAAAATTTATCACATAATCACATAGTCACTAAATCACATAATCATTTAATCACTTAATCATATTAACACATAGTTCTCTTTTCTTTTCACTTCATACATACTTGCATTCTTGGACCACTGCCCACATTCGGATGATACCCTGGCTGACAACTAAACATAAGCTTTGATACCACTAAATGTCACGCACCAACTCGACCCCTCCTACGATCAGTCAGGACGCAACGAAATTTCGACAGCATAACGACAGTAACATGAACATCAGGGCTCTAAACCAACCCTTAAGAAAACATACATCAACCTCCATAAATCACCAACCAATTCCACAATCAAATTAACAACATACAACACAACCACTTCTTACATTAAACATTCTTTCACCAACTATTTCATAGTTACGTGCCTCCGTTCCAACATAATACATAGGCTACACATTCATTTCAAAATAGATTATAACTGACTTAGTAATCTAGTCATGATCAAATAAGGACTACTAAATCAACATACATTCGTCTTTATATTAAGATAAGTTAAACAACACATTGTGTTACAACAACTAAGACAATCTCATTGCAATGACTCCTGCACATAAGACTCATCCACATATGGCACATTTCCCTCTTCAAGAGGCACGTACCCATAGTCAGGCTCAGTAACACCTGCATGCATGCAATAATTGAGAGTGAGCTTACATAAAACAAGCCCAGTGAGGATCTGATAGATCTCTAACAGTATTTACTATACGCCTTGAAAATCATCCTTTGAGCAGTAAACACACAATGAACATCAATAATCATTATAAATGCAGCAATAGCAATAATTGTAAACACACAATAAGGATACGATACATTTGCTGATGAAGCTCCATACACCAATTCAATGCTCATCAACTCCTCCAAACTCAAAGACACAATCCTGAGGTACTCTGACCTAGACCCATACCCCATGGCCTCTCCACCCATGCGAGATAGGGATTAGCCATGATAACTGTGCGCACAGGCCAGGATGCCTCCCAAGGTGACACAACATTATCAAAGCTCACAACAATGGGACTCAATTCGAGAAGTCAACAACATTGGTTGCCCGACTCCCGACTAATAAAAACAATAACAATTAGTTAACAATGTAACAACCCGGATTAACCCCGAGCGTGCTCCTCACGATTTTGTAACAACAATCAATGATCAATAATCAATTAATCCGCACTTCAACAATCAAATAAACAACATTTAACAATCATCAACTATATAATCATGAAACAATTAAGGTAGATGACAAAGTAGGCCACCCAACTTAACATGCATTAGACATACAACCAAACCCTAATCTAACCATCAACAACTCACAATTCAATCACTCAAACACCACCCGATCATCTAAAGGCATATAACAACATTTTAAAGAAAGACAACCTAAACTTCTAATAATCATAACTTACATTCAACTAATCCAAACAACACCCAAACCAGTTCCTATCATTCACCCACTCAATCAACTACATTAGCCCCTCGAAAACCAAACAAAATACATCCAAATCAAGCCCAACAACCCGAAAACCTCAATGCACCTAGGCTGAAATTTATGAACTTTCACACCGACATCGCAATCAAAATTTCGGTATTACAACAACACTACCCCGTATTTAACAAACTTTTACAAATCGATGGCAATCGATTCCAACCACTACAACTCAAAATATTCAACAAATAGCCAACAACTCAACTTGTAATACCCGAAAATTAAAATTCATGCTACTACGGTTCAAATCTTATATAAACTCATATAAACGATACTTAGCATGTACTGAGCAATAATATAACATCAATTCAACTTTCTAACGGTTCAAATTTCAATTATATGCAAAAACATGAAAAATGACATTTGAGACCTAGAATTTTTCTCTCACCTTTGATGTTGTTAGATGCAAGAAAGGTGAAGAATGGATGCCCAACAAGCAAGAACAAACTTTGATTCAAGTGCAAAGGCTTTGTATTGCAAATTAAAAGAGAAAAATTGAGCAAAAAATAAAGCTAAAATGGCCTTGAGGTATTCGGCCATGTGTGTGTGTGTTTAAGGTGTTGAACTTTTGTTTTTATGAGCTATTTTTACTATATTATGCATATAAATGGCAAGTCAAGAAAAATACTCCAAGTCTAAGGTGGAAACTAATTAGTTTATTTAGCATTTTTAGTTTTTTAAATCCTATTTTTGACTATTTCTTGCTCAACTATTAAATTGACACCTAAATTAATTCTAGACAATATGTTTTAGGTGGCAAAGAGTTTTACATTTAAACATTTTCACCCGAGTCGGCTTAAAACGTGATTTTTGCAAAATAAAGTGTAAAAACCTTTAAAATTTCAAAACCGATTCCAAATACATTTTAATCAAACACGGGTCTATTAATTCCCGAGGACTAGGTTTTAAAACGTTTGAAACACTCCAGTAAAAATTTTAGCGGACAAGTATTCAAAATACTATTTACTAAAATCGGCGATAAAATTTCTAATTCCATTTTTTGATGAAAATTTCTATGAATGCACATATAGCATGTATTAGAAATATAAATCACATATTTAACACATTCGAACTCATATGACACATAAAAACAGGACAAAGCACGTAAAACGAGGCAAAACACGCAAATTGAGGTTAAGATGAAAAGTGGAGTTTCACATGCAACCTCAAGCCCGATAGCTTGCACGAACGTCGGGCGACATAGGGCTTGCTGGTGCTTCCGTATCTATCGTGGAC